>NC_089314.1:31608133-31908133 GCF_036669915.1 Pocillopora verrucosa | reverse complement strand
GTACTATCTTAGAGATGGGAGCTGCACAATACGCTGATAGTAGTTCTTT
This sequence comes from Pocillopora verrucosa, assembly GCF_036669915.1. NCBI lineage: Eukaryota > Metazoa > Cnidaria > Anthozoa > Scleractinia > Pocilloporidae > Pocillopora > Pocillopora verrucosa. The sequence continues at coordinate 31,908,084 of NC_089314.1, read as the reverse complement.
TGAGACATTCTTCTCAGCTGTGGGGAATTTTCTTGTAATGTTCTGTGGTTCAGCAGGCATTGGGATCCTATTTGCTCTCATAAGTGCATTTATATCCTTGAAAATTGTGACTTCTAGTTTTGCAGTGTTGTTTGATTTTTATTCTGAGGAAAATTATTTGTTCAGAGCAATACCTTGAAGACACAGAACTAGTTACTAAAATGTTTTTTCCTTGACAATGCTGTCACCTTTTGAAGCATGTTGATTTGCGAACCACTCCTTCTTTAGAACTTGGTACCATGTTAATATTTTCCTATGCACCTTATGGTTTGGCAGAGGGCCTAAAACTATCAGGTAAGTTAATTTTACTCAGTCTATAGATGTTGGATGATATTTCTTAAATACAATTTAACATCAGGGCGAAATTGGCAGTTGCACAGTTTCCAGTGGCAAGTTATAACTGACCAGGGTCACCGAAAGTTAAGGTTTGAATGCCCAATGTGTGACTATGCTACAGAATTTCAAAAAGTTGCAATGTAACTTATGTGAAGTACAAAGTTAAAAATAAAACTCAATATGTAGTTTAATTGGACTACCCTTCTCTTCATTTCTTTGCCTGGACTCTACGATCATCCATTTTAGTGAATTTTGTAGTTCTGAAGTGGAAATTCCAAGCCGTTTTAACAGTGATTTCGTGAGGTTCTTTCCTTTTAGTTAACACTCTGTTAAAAGCCATGGGGCATTTATTCAAGTTTTTCATTTTAAACTAGAGGAAATTAAGGGCAACTTCATTTTGGAATGGGCCTCTAAGAATTCAAGGAAACTGGCCTGACTGGCCACCAAGCTCTGGAGTTAATTTTAAGCCCTGTAACATGATTAACTACTGCATGGGATTTTAGTTTAAGTGACCATAAAATAGAATAAAAATGACTTCCCAAACTGCACCTTATATAAAGAAAGGTGTCACATTTCCGTTCAATTGATCATGTAATAATTTTAGTAGAAAATATTCATGGAGCTCAACTATTCAAGCAAGAAGATAACTTGAGGAAGAGTTATTCAGTTATGAATGACCCCTGAGGTGAATTTCCCTCTCATGCATGTATTACCTACCATGCACCCAGGTGACCAATTTCTTATGTTCTGTTTGACTGCAGGAATCATGGCTATTTTATTCTGTGGCATTGTTATGTCTCACTACACCCATTTTAATTTGTCACCCATGACTCAAATTACAGTACAACAGATTTTTCGTACAACAGCTTTTATGGCAGGTATGTTTAATTCATATTCCTGAGATAAAAAAAAGGTTTACAGAAAGTGGATGAGTGATGTAATGACTCAGATGAGAGGTAAACCTGAGGTTTGGAACTCTGTGGACCCATGATGTGGTTACTGTTGTTTATATACTAAGGGAGCATTGCTGTGTGGTCGGGATGCTGAACTTGTCACATGATGATCTTGAGTTTAGCTTCCTAGTTGCACTCCGTTCATAGCCAAATGGCTTGCCTCTAGACAGAGGGGATATTACGTTGTTAAATAATTGTATACATCATGCTCGTTGACCCTGATTGGCCTTATTTGGGGGATGATTGGTGTGAATATCAGCACCTAGATAAAGCCTCTGAACACAGTTATTGTAAATTATTTCTATAGGAAACATGTGATTATAAAATTCTTTTTTTTCATATTGACTTTAATGAAGAACTTTGAGAAGCTTTGATTTGTTTGTCATTGCCCTGAATGTTAATTTACTAAACCTTTTTTTTATTTCAGAAACATGTGTATTTGCTTATTTAGGAATGGCAATCTTTAGTTTCAAACATCAATTTAGACCAGCATTTGTTATTTGGACTATAGTAAGTATTGTGAAAGGAAGATTGTTCCCACGGAAAAATGTGCAGAAATTTCTACCTGATTGTTTTACAAATAGTTTTCTAAGAATTTGGTTACTGAGGCTATTTTATGTCAACCCATAACCATTCATACCCTTCTAGATTTTACAAGACAGTGTTCAATCTTTTTTGATGCATTCACATTTATTTTTATTTTTACATTTTGCCATGTTTAAATTTTGTTAAAATACTTATTTCTTGCTTTTATATTGTTACTTACTAGATTCTTTGTTTACTTGGAAGAGCAGTGAATATTTACCCACTATCTTCCCTTGTAAACCAATTCAGAGATATTAGAATCTCTCGCAAAACTCAGTTCATAATGTGGTTTAGTGGTACGTATGTAAGCAATAGAAATACTTTGTCTGTATGAGTTTTTGTTTGGTTACATGTACAATGTTAAAGAGTATGCACATAACTTAATCTTGTGTTATCATCCCTGAATGTTCCCTTCTAAATAATGTCACTGTGAAACTAAGAGAACTTGAAGTAACCTGAATTATTTTGTGACTGTCTGTTATAATAATAATAATAATAATAATAATAATAGTAATAATAATGACTTTATTGGATAACACAATTACTGGTTGAACCAGTAGTTCTCATTGTGGTCCATGACCACATGACCAATGACATTTTAGATTAGGACACAGGCTAAACCACAAACCTGTAACCAATGTAATTATGTACAGTTAAGTTGCATCAAGTCTGGTTGACTCCTTCCCTTTAATATAGCAAAAGGTCTGGAATTTTCCTTTTATCATACAGTTCCTGTAAAAGAGATCTATAGAACCTTAATCACAAACTGTATTTTTGTAATTGTTCTCTGATTGAAAGCAAGCACTCAAAGAGATATCATGGAATCAACAGACTAAATGATACTGTCAGTGCTTATTTCTGCAAAGTAGATGTGATGACATTTGATACTATCCTCAGGTTTGCGGGGGGCTGTGGCCTTTGCTCTTGTGCTCCATCTTCAGTTGGATGATGAAAAGCGACATGTCCTCATCACCTCTACACTCATTATAATCATGTTCACAATTCTGTGTTTAGGCGGATCAACTCTTCCATTGTTAAAGGTGAATTGAACTTCAATACATTGTAAATGATGATTGTATAGTCTAAATCAATTCTATTAGGCTTTCAGTTCATGCACAGTATGTGTGGTTGGAAAAGCTGAAATGGTGGAAATAGTTTTAATGAATAAAAGAAAACCTAATTTTTTTTCCTGTCATACATTTTACATTGTAGTTACTCAAAGCAGATCAAGGATTGGAAAAGAGTTTAACACTTAGTAAAACACAGACAGAGGTAAGTCATGAAATGATTACAACTTGGGCATGACCATGCACCCCTCATCTCTCTACTGCCTTTCTTCTCCATTGTGTGCTGTTCCTCTTTTCCTCCAGCCAGTATACTTACAGAGCAGTAAGCCAACATTTGTTAATCCACAGGGTAAAGCAGTGGATGCAGATCAACTGACTGATGATGAATGGAGAATAAGCAGCAGGAAAGCTTTGAAGGGCTTCTCTCGGCTTGATGCTAAGTATTTCATTCCATTCTTCACCAGAAAGTTTACAAGACAGGTAAAATACAGCACTGCTGGGTCATTATTGCTACAGCTGATTGCTGTTGTGCTTACCCTTCTTTTTCCTGCATTGTTCTTTCAGGAGGTCCGCAATGCACATGAAGAAATGCAGCGCTTAACAAGTCAGTTATACAGTGAAGTGCACAGTGACTTGGCATCTGAAGATGAAGCAGAGAACAAACTCTAAATTACACATTTGTCTCACAATGAAGCAATTTGGGAAGGGGTAAATGAATGCAAATTTAGATCTAGTAGATCACTAATTAAGGGTAAGGACATAGTGATGTGTTGTTACACTTATGGATATTTATTTCTGGGTTTTTTTTTAAAATACAAGCTAAATATTTCATGTTTTAGACATTATCTCATAACTTGAAACTACAATCACTGTTGTGAATAACATTCCTTTTCAAAGCTCTGACAGAAGGCTGATGCTCAAACATCACCTTTTGAAGCTCTTTACAGTGGCTAATTTACATTACTAACTCAGTTGATAAAACCAAATTACCTTTTCAAAGCTTCTCTTACTTGGATGATCAGACCACACAATCAAAGTTCAATGTAGGAGGAACCATTATTCAGCACTAATGGCCGGCTCATTAGCTCTCATCTTAATGGAACCACTTAAATGCAGTCCTAAGTTGCCAAGACTACAAACTCTATAAATACATTAAAGAGGATTATTTAAGTGTACATTGTACCAAAGAATTAGTACATTGTGGCTGAGGCAATTTTTTGTCTCAGTGATTTTCTGACATTTCCATGACTTAGTAGATGATGAAATATAAATTTATGTTAAGTATTATTTGTAAATATGTATATTAAAGTTTGATAACTTATACAGAAGTTTTTGAATATTCAAGGAGAAATTGGGTAGAAATTTGTGAATAATATATTTGAAAGTTTTAAATGTGGAGGCAAAGTGGAGTTACTCTTAAGATTATTACTTTTGGCAGGTAGCACTCTTGAAATACATTGTGAGTAAATGCCCAGTAGCTGGCCATGGTCTCCTAAATGCCCGGCAGAAAGAAATTTTCACAGATTTTCCATAAAAAGGTTCTCTCAAACCTCTTTCGAATATCAGAAGCTTTTTCAGAAATGTTAAATGATTCCAAAAATTAATTTGGATTTTCAGTGGACAAACTCTCCTAGCTTAAGCATACTAGAATATTGCTCAGTTTTCAACACTAAGGAATTGCACACCTCTTATCACACTACTGGGCTTGGGTCTCAAATGGAATAAATGCCCAGAAGTCAGAAACTTTAAATAAAATGCCTCTGAAAAATTCATACAAACTTATTGAGTAAATTTGATGTTTGTTTAGAAATGTTGGTTTTTCAGTGGTCAAGCTGGAACGTACCATACTAAAACACATTAATATTTTAACCAGTTGAACCATTAACAGACTTAACATTATATTACATTATAGTATGCAAAAACTCGGAAAATTTGTCCACTTAAGAACCAAAAACTCAATTTTTGGAATCACTTGACATTCTAAACAAAAATCTGATACTAGGAACTCTTCAGTGGCATTTTGATTATTTCTGACTGCTAAGAAGTTAGTCCATTCAAGACCATGTCCAGCAACCTGATTGGAGGTGTGCAATTTTTGAGAAATAACCTTTCTGTGAAAAGTCTCTAAAAGGTTTTGACTGTCAGGCATTTACTCTTTTGGAAACTGCACGCGGCTGTGGTGCATTTTGTTGCAGTGCACAATATATATTTGTACACCTGTACAAATAAACCATGTTTCTTATTTTTCACTTGTAGCAACAGTATTTCCTCTGAAAGGACTTGAAGTAAAAGTCAGATTTCAGTGGTTCTCGGAGTATTTTGTTGTTGTTTGTTGTTTTTCAACGAGTCAAGGGTGCCCATGGTAACTTCTTGTTCATCTATTCCTCACTCCCTTTACCTCTTTACCGCCTACCACAGTACAGAGGGCCATTTCAGCCCAAATTTTAAAATTTTATCCAAAGTATTTTCTGGAAAACAGAACAGAAGGGGACGCATCTGTTCTTATAAAAACAACGAAATTTGATGCAAACGATAAATAAGTGCGACGCTTTAGTAAGTTTTACATGACAAGCCCTCCTTTCAAGTTGGTAAACGCTTACATCATCCTATTGCACTTTCTTGTGCAATGCAAGCGGTTTCGTGTTCTTTACTTCCTTTGACCCTCAATAGTTTTCCCTAATTCTCAATCAGTTTTGTCATTTTCGTGATTCGGAATCTAACTACAGAAAACAGGCATTTCAAACATGGCGGTGAGAGCGAAATTTGAAAACAGCAATGAAGTTGGGGTTTTCGCGAAGTTGACGAACGCGTATTGCCTCGTGGGAATCGGTGCCTCAGAGAACTTCTACAGGCAAGTAGCACAAGTACTTTGAAAGCTTACTGGTCGAAGAAGCTTGTAGCTTGGTATTTGAATTTTACGGAATAGAATTCTTTTGCAAGAAACGGGAAAGAGCGAAATGGAAAAGGGAATCAGAAATCGCACTTCACGTGAAAAAGACGATAGAAATGGTTCAAGAGCATTTAAGTCTGTACAGTGCTCTGTTTCTAGTCCGCAATAGCACATTCTTAAGCACATCCTTTAAATTTATACAACCACTGATCCCTAATCATTGTTTATGTGCGTAGGGTCATGGGTAAAGCTGTGTGGCTTATCTCTCTGTTATTTCAGCCATGCCCACTGCAATAGACAGTGTTGGGAGATACATCGTTTTGTTATTATTCCTATTATTTGGTTCGTCTTGTATCTGATCATCGACTCTTTTGAAAACTTTACGTATAAATAGGACCAAACTTTGTTGTCATGTTTTCTTTTTTGTCATTTATGAATTTAGTACTAACACTGAAATTAATAAAGGGGCACTTCCTGGCCTTGAAGTGCGCCTTTCATTGTGAACTTCAAGGGAGGAGTGGGGTCAGTGGAGTAAAATAGGAAGGGAGTCAACCACAGAAACATTCTAATTTTTTGGGCCATTTGATCCTCTTGCACTTTCCCTCCTTTGTTTGAGGTCAATCTTTAGCTTTGAAAGCCTTCCTCAGTAAGAATGCACTTGGTGGCTAGTGTTGAACAAGATCAGTTTCTGATCAAGATGTTAACATATTTTTGTGTTGTATAAATTGCAAATATAAAAAAGAAAGGTGGAAGGATTCTTTGATAAAATACATGAATTAAGGGTTAGTGAATGGTCACCCAAAAGAACTTGATATCTGAACAACTTGCAGTTAGTATTACCATGAATACCATTGTACCTGTACATACTGTATCATGCTTGTATCTTGTCTGGTGTTCTGAGGCACTATTTCCAAGTTCACGTTTTGCCTAAAAGTTTATGGGCTTACTTTCCACTGCCCTCTTAAGTTTGGTTTTCATTCTTTTTCATCTCCTCTTCAGCAAGAGAGTTATGATTTGTGTTCACAACAGCAACTTGTGATCAGATCTCATACATTGAATTTTTTTTTTTGAATAGAAGGAATATAGTCATCCCCTGTCTTTGACCCAGTTATAGTACAAAAAGAACGAGGTGAATTTATCTGTTTCACAGGACTGGAAATGTTTATTTATTTATTTTGTGTTGGTAGTGTTTTTGAAGGTGAACTCTCAGATGTAATTCCTGTAATTCGAACATCAGTTGCAGGCGTTAGAATTGTTGGGAGACTGTGTGTTGGTGAGACCTTGTCTATTGCTTCAAGTTTACTCTACTAGCATAGAAGATTTTTTAATTATGGAAATAACTATAAACATACCATGTAGCTTCATTTCAAGTGCTAAGACCAAATTATTCATTGTCATACATCTACACTGTTAAGAATTGTTGATGTAATGTGTACTTGCCTTTTTCTTTGCATATTACTTCAGTGGAACCTCAATTTAACACACCTCTATGTAATAAAGTCCTCAGTATAATGAACGATACTCTTCAGCCTGGCAAAAGTTACAGTAAATTGTACAGGAAAGAACCTTGATATAATGAACCTCTGTATAACGAAATCTTCATTATAATGAACAGAATCTAGAGGTCCAAACTTCAATATACCGTGATATAATGAACAAATGTCAACACGTGACAAAAGGCAAATGCAAGAAGACTGACAAGAATCAAAATCCATCAATTTCATAACAATAAAACAACTTTACAGCTAACAGTTCATTGTAAATGCAGACACTGATATTATGGACACTTCTACAGATCTGCTTTATCCTCTTTGTCTCTTATTAGTACTATTTACCCTTTAACTCCCATGAGTGACCAAGACAGAATTTCTCCTTACAATATCAATACAATATCAACCAGATGAGTAATGAGAATTAAGAAAAATATCAATTGGGGGATAATTAGTTGATTCAATACCAAATTCTCTGAACTAACATGATAACAATTGTATGGTTGACAGAAAGAATTACAAATTTGATCTGGGAGTTAAAGGGTTAAGTTGAATTTAACCTCTTTATTTTTGATGGAATTTCCAGTGCAATGCCTTTATTTCTCCATTTGTAGCTTCCACTGAAGTTTGTTGTCCATTCTTTACAAACAAGGTGCTGTAGCTATGTACAGACCTGTACTGTATACTATAGCTTCATATAGACCTGTGCAGTGTACTGTAGCTTCATATAGTTGTTAAAGCAGTAATCATTTCAGTCCCAAAATGCTGGGTAGCATGATGTCACATCATAAAACAAAAAAAAAATAAAAAAAAATTATTATTAACTGGCCCTCAATATAACAAACATTTTGGTTGTTTTTTCTGCAAATTTGTCAAATTGAGGTTTTTGATACAACAAACCAATTTCCCTAATCCCTTGGCACTTCGTTAAATGGAGGTTTTACTGTAGTCTAAGACTTCTCTCGGCCTTCCTTTACTTGTACTTTCTATACACACACACAAGGTCTGGTTGTCAAATAGAAAAAGAACTGTTAAACACATGGAATTTGTTATATTTCAGGTAACAGAAATGGTCTTCTTGTACCAAATACAACAACAGATCAGGTAACTTTTAAAAACCTCTTTCTTTGTTATTTCACTCTAACAAGCATAAATGAGAAAGAAAATTCCATGATGGTGGCTTGTTGACTGACAACTTTCTGAAGAGGTATTGACTCTGCTTTACTTTACTTTATATGTTAGAAACCTTTCATCTTTCTAGCACTGAGAAAGTAAAATTCTTACATTTAATTTGATACTTTACTTTTAACAACACATTCAACTTTGAATTAGTTAACACACAAACAAAAGACCTTGTTATAGGAATAGTATTTTTATTTTTATGGATTTATCACATCTGGCAAGTGTCTAAACTGTTTATTTTTTTCGCTGTGCTTTCATGTAGGAACTTCAGCATATTCGAAATGCCTTGCCTGATTCAGTGAAGATAACGAGAGTGGAGGAGAGACTTTCGGCGTTAGGAAATGTAATTGTCTGTAATGACTATGTTGCCCTTGTGCACCCTGATTTAGACAGGGTAAGTCTTATACAATCAATTAAGGTTGTAAACAAGCTAGCTTTTATTCTTAAAAACAGTCTGGTTAGCTTAAACTTGTTTTACAAAATGTGGTAGGGAGTTAGACCTAGAAGTGTGAACAATAAGTCATCAGCACATCTACTTTCTTGTTGCAAATAAACAGTTTTAAAAGGAACAACCAAACACTTTTGAATATTTCCCCCTAACAGACCACTCCTATTTCTGCGTGACTTTCCCACACCTGGAACAACATAAACAAAGCTCTGTCCATTCCACCTGGAAAAAGAATGTTTATAGGAATGATACAAGAACATAATTTTTACTTTTCAGGAAACTGAGGAAATTTTAGCAGATACCCTGAAGGTGGAGGTCTTTCGTCAGACTGTGGCAGGGAATGTTTTAGTTGGGAGCTATTGTGCTCTTAGTAATAATGGTGGCCTAGTAAGTGTTGGATTATCAAACTCTGTTTTTCTTTTGACTGTTGCAGTCTATTTGTTAAACCAAAAATTTTGAGTGATAAAATGCACTATACACATTAATATTCTTTTCTCAATTTTATGTTACAAGAGTTTCAAAAGAAGTGTCAGCCTATGTAGAAATGATTATTTCTTGGACAAGGTTGTTGAAAATAAAGTGTGCTATCCACCCGGTCAAAATAAATATTCTGATATTTATAAATGTGATCATTGTATGCTACAGGTGGAAGGGAATTTAAACTTTTTTTGTAGGTCCATCCAAGAACAGCTGTTGAAGATCAAGATGAGTTGTCATCGCTATTACAAGTTCCTCTGGTGGTGAGTTCATGCTTTAACTTACATTTATTTAAAAGTTCAACTGTATCAATGTTAGAAGCAAACTATGAAAGACAGTTTGATGCTCCAGGCATATTAAGATTGTGGTGATAATATTCTTAATACCAATAAATGTGCAGATGTGAAGAGACAAAGTTTTATACTTTGTCCAAGGCAGTGTTTTGTTATTCTTTGATAGTGGTTGAAATTTATTTAGGCTGGGACAGTCAACAGAGGAAGTGATGTCGTTGGAGCAGGAATGGTTGTAAATGACTGGGTTTCATTTTGTGGACTGGACACTACAAGTACTGAACTGTCTGTGATAGAAAGTGTATTCAAGTTAGGAGATGCTCAACCATCAGCTATTACCAGCAGTATGAGAGCATCACTGTTTGAGAGGTGAGTAATTTAATTGTAGGCCACTCAGAAACAAAAGATGACATTTGAATTAAAGAAAAAAATCTCATGATTTCTTTGGAAAAACTTTCGTGACCACAACACAAATTTTCTAGGAGAGAGTCTTATGTAATGTAGACAAAGCAAATTTTTTAGTGGGGAAGTTTTCTCCTTTGTATAAACTAAGTTGAATGATGTGTTTTTGCATTTCATGTAGTGTATAGTCTAATATCTAAGGCTTACAAGTAATATTTTATTTTACAGCATGACATAAACTGCAGGAAAATTGAAGCATATTGAAGCACATCATATTTGTACAATCAACTTTCTCTCCATGGATATGTTTAGTACAAGTTCCTATTTAATGACGCTAATAAGTTTCCCGCCTCTTGAACATCAGCATCAAGGAGGTGGTTCCTGAAGAGATGTCGTGGTTGCCATAGGAATGTATGTACTCCTCCCCCCCCCCCCAGTACACACACGTACACACACACACACACTCACAATGATCACTGCCCCAGTAAGCTCTCACAAGAAAGTAAACTCTCGCTCAGAGGGTGGAGAGATAAAAGGGAAAGGAGTGTGACACAAGTCCTCTCCGTGATCAAGTGAGAACATAATGCCAACTATGAAGGAAGTGACTGTGTAAATGATGTGATGTCAAACGTGCCAATCACGAAGAATGAAATGACTAATATCTTATGTCGGTAATTAATTGCATATCAGCCATATGTCTTGTCCTCTACGGATATTTTTTAAAAAACTGTGAAAGCGTCAGTTTAATAAAACAGTTGTATAATCATGCCATATTTTTCGTCCAACAAGTCGCTTTGCGGCTCACTTTGAAGTAGCCAGAATGTTCGAGGCTCCTAACCAAATCCCGTCAATGCCTGAATTTTATTTAGGATTATTTTTCTGTCATTTCTTGAAATGCCTTTCACTTGTAACTGTTGATGCTATTGAGTCTTTAAAACAGCTTTGTAATAATAAAATACGAGGAAACGGCTTATCAGTCTGTCTGAACAATCCTTTTTAAGCAGTGAATATAATTGCATCAAAGAAATTTTGAAATTGTAAAATGCGATAGCTTTCTCTCATTCTTACATGATCTGATTAAGTACGCCAGTGTTTTATATCTATCTCATTAGCTTGGTGTTAATAATTGTATCAACAATAGGTGTCCTGTTGGTGCATGAAATCTTATGTTAGATTTTTGTGTTTTTAGATTTGATAAAAGTCGAGCTACGTAACTCTAAGGTAATTTGATTGAATGTAATGCGCTTGTTGATACCGTGTAATAAAGAGTGCCAATTTGAAAGATAAATTTTTGTTCTAGAGTTTTGCGGCTTTCCGAACAACCTAGATGTAGGGAAAGGCCGCAAACTGCCATATGCTGCTTTGAGTGATTAGGGAGATTAATGTGTCTAGTGACTGGTTTGGATGCGTCCTTGTCATTTCTTTTTACGTCGTGAAGGTCTTCTCGGAATCGGTCACCAAGTCGTCTTCCTGTTTCACAAATGTCTAACTTTTCGCACTAAGAACAAGTTATGCAGTGGATGACCTTGGCGGAGGTGCAACACGCTCTTCATTCAACTAATTGATTATTGTTTCTCGTCATTATATTCCCCTGTAGAACCCCACACAATCCACAATTCCTCCAATCGCTCTGACGAAGGGCTAACGCTCGAAACGTTAGCTTTTAAATTCCTTACGGTGGCCAGTTCACGTTATCAACTCGTATGATAATACGTAATTAATCTGTTATACTCCCCCACCGACGGAGTTTCACAGTTTCTTCAGAAACTTACCCCCCTTAACGTAACTCTAGGTTTGGTTAGCGTGAATTCCGGCGAGGCAACTTTCGCGGGATTTGACCGTAAATCATTTCAGTTATTCTTTTGAGGGGGACATTCTAGGAAGGACGCTACCACTTGGATTTGCGTGCTACTGGTTTCGCGTACAGTTTGCGTCGCCCTTAGCGCTGAAAACATTATTTATTAAAGAAAAACAAACAAACAAACAAACAAAAACCAAAACCAAAAAACGCTATGATTAGCATGGAGGAGAGGGTTGGGGGTGGGAAGTTCAGCTGTCATTTTTAACAATTTGTTAGTACCCTTCCTGGGAAAATTTTTTTAGTTAAAGCGCCAAGGATGTCTCTAACCTATGCCTATGTTCAGTTCTATTGATACGCTTTTCTGACCATTTCCTTTATGGTGTATGTAGAATTTAAACGTTTTAGAGCGCATTAGAGCTTTACACTGAGCCCAATTAAGAAATATATATATATATTGGTTTTTTATTGGACAAATTCTACGAGCTTTTGCATACTATGTTTATGTGTTTTCTAGTGTGTTGCTGAAAAACCAACATTTCCAGACAAACATCGAATATACTCAAGAGGTTTGTATAAAGTTTTCAGTGGAACTCAGTTTTTTGGTAAAAATTTCTGAAGTCTGATCAGAAGCGCACAATTTCGATGTATATTTTTGTATGCTCAAGCTCGGAAAAATTGTCCACTTAAACCAAATTAATTTTTGGAATCGCCTGACAATTGCATACCAGAATCTAAAACTCTTCAGAAATTTCGCAGGACACATCTCGCTGTTGCTCGCCGTAGTAACAGCGTGAACTGGTTTCTCTAAGTATGGAAAATCGCATGCTCCGAGAGCAAAGCGTGCTCTCGAAATCTGGCCAATCAGGACACATGAGTTTCAGCTGTTTCTAGCTTTGCACGACCTCGGTTAGGAGAGGCACACCAAGGACATTTCATTGTTTGGCCTTTTTTTAGGTTATAATTATTTTTTTCATCCCCAGTCCACAGCTGCCTGCCAAGTTATAATTAGTGATAAAGTTTTTCCAGACTGGTAGATGGAAAATGTCAGCTCCACTTTGCAGTAAAATGTTCACTGGAAGCAAATATAAGCTTCTCATCAAGTTAACGATGGCAGCCGCTTTGATGACGGCGTTAACTTCGTTTTTGGCTAATCTCTCACCCAAGTCATTAGTTAGTCTCCGCAAAAACTGTAACTCTTGGAAAGCAACTCAGTCACAACACAAAACCACTCTGATATCCAAGACTGTTTGTTTGCAGAATTATTTCCTTCTCGTTTTGGTATCTTCAGCACCATCACATTTCGGAAGAAGGGATTTAATTCGTCAAACTTGGGGAACGGACAAAACCAGCGTTCCTGAATGGAAGACATATTTTTTAGTTGGACAAACAAAGAATCAAACTGATTCTGATCTACTAAAGGCAGAAAATAAAATCCATGGTGATATTATTCGTGCTAATTACTCTGAACACTACTGGAATCAAAGTTTGAAAGTAGCGATGGGATTTGAGTGGGCCGCGAGATACTGCAAATTTTCATATCTTTTGAAGGCAGATGATGATGTTTTAGTGAACACCAACGATTTGATAACTCGTTTACAACGCCCATCAACACCAAAAAATGGTCTGTACATGGGGAAAATAAACAGAAACGCTGAAGTTCGTCGCTATGGCAAGTTCTCCGTTAGTCACAAAGAATATGCTGGTTCAGCTTTTCCAGATTATTGTAGCGGGGGCGGTTTTATTCTTTCTTATGATGTGGTGGAGTGTATGGTTCCTTCATTTGAGGTGATTAATCCATTTCGAATCGACGATGTTTATGTGGGGATAATAGCGCATGAATTGGGTTTAACACCAGTACATCACAGCTGGTTCCTGTTTCCAAATTCTAATTATGATGATTGCTTTTTCACACCTAATGTGCTTGTTCAACATCAGGTACTTGGTCAGTGTTTAATTCAACAGTTACACATGCACTCTGTTGATTTTTATTCTTTTTGGTTGGGGTCGCACTATTGATGTTTGAGGGAAAAGACTTGTACAGTGCAACTACCAGCTTCTACTATTGCCTGAATTGCTTACACAAAAGCAGGAAACAGTCCCAGTAATAGTAATAGCACTCTAATTTAGGTAAAATAAAACTTGCTCAGTTTTTTAGTTTCTGTGATCCTGCTTTTCTCACGTAACTCCATAGCTTGAAAAAGCTTGAGGCATCCCACACACAAAAAAGTCATTCAGAAACTATGTAATCATATTTCCTGTTCTAATTGTATTTGATGATCACCGTTACCATTAAACTTCCGCTTTATTTTAACTCTTTGTAAAGTAAGTGGTGTGCTTTGCTTAGAAATCAAGAGCCAGGTGGCATAAAATTATTTTACACACAAGATTCCAATGGGTTTTCCAACCTTTCCATCTGTGAGCCCTACTTACACAGCAAAGTTTTCCATAATAGTAGCAACTCCAATTTTTTCATATTCATACTGTACGCCTATTTACAACAATCCAGTTGCTGGTATTATACAGTTGACATTAACTGTGTTAAATAGGTATCTAGGAAACTCTGTTCACATAATGACTTGATAGACATGTCAACTGTGTTTTCCACAAACCCATTTCAGCTGTGGATCACCAGACCAGAGCTCTGTCAGTTTCACAACTGATTTCCATGTACACTGGCAGGCATAAGCACAGCAACCTGTCCAAAAATATCACAAATAATTGCAAAAAATGTGGTGATGGGATTGTGTTACACTGGTACAGTTTACATTTGGTTACATTTGGTTATCCTCTCCCCTTCTACCCCTCACCTACTATGAAATAAAAACCTCTAAAACAGACACTCAACAAAATCTTCGATTGAAAATTTCATTCTCTTAAGGAGAAAAAAAAAGTATTAATAATAGTCATAATAGTAATAATTAAGTAACAGACATTCCATGAGATGGTCCTTCCAGTCCAAAGTTTCTGAGTTGAATTAAAAATTTGTAATGTTCATTGTAAAGGGAAGAAAGCTAGGTGACCTGGAGTAAGGATGGGAACCAATGGAACATGTGATGCCAGGTTCAGAAATTGAGCCTGGGCCACAGTGTTGGGAAGTGACCTCTATTTTTTAAATGAACTCTCCACAATCTCACCTCTTTTCCTTGTTAGTTTGCTTATAAGCTTGTCAAAATCTGGTATATTATTTCTGAAGAATAAATAATCACAATCTTTGTGCCACTCGTAGTCATTCAGGATGACCACATTGAAATCACATGATGTACATCGTAGCTTGTCACACACCCTAGATATGAAAACAAAGATTAAAACCACTAATTCATGCAACTGATAAATCTTTTCTTGCCTCCTACTATAAAATGCCTGTCCTTAAATCATGCACATTTTGTTGAAGTAAGAACCCAGGTCTGTCTAGAATAGGACTCCTAGTAGTAACTGTGACTGACATTTTAGAAACCTGAGAGGTGTTGCACTTTGTTCTAAACACCACAACAGACAGAGGCTTGTTTTGGAACTAGACAGTTCATTAAATGTGTATATTCTACGTAAATAACACACTAGACTATTCCATGAGAGATATTTGATGAATACACTACACCAACAGTCCAGTAATCAAGGATAAATTACAAACACAAATGAGATTTATACACAATCAAAACTATTGATGGTGTGGGTGGGAGGGACACTAAGACTTGCTCAAAGCTAGAAATAGATCGTTGCTTGCTTGCTTGCTAGATCACTAATAACTTGTGCACAGACAACTAAGTGGTAATATACTTATTATAAGTAATTTCCCAATTAAAATGGGTTAGTGTGGTGAACGGCCATTGATTCTAGCCGAGTCTTATGACTTGTATGCCAAACAAATTGCCTAATCATAAGGAAAGTGAAAACACTAATATGCACCTTGCCTGTACCCAGTCCAGGCCTCTCAGTTATCGATATCTAGATTAATATTAGTAGAGATTAATAATATTCACTGCAATTCAGCTTGCTGAAAATTTTTAATCAACTTTGCATCAATATTATTGGCTGTAAGAATCAAGAAGCAATAATTAGGTTTGATTTTTCTGTTGAGTTATGGTTTTCAGATAAAACACTGTTTATATTTCATTGTAATAATTTTAAACTCTAGAACAAAAATTCTTTTTGAAGTGCAAGGGACAGACAGTGGTTAGAGTTAGGTTTAGGAAATTTCCTCTTCCTATTTTAAACTTTCAATAAACCTCCCTATCCCAGTAGTGATCAAGAAGGAATTTCACCTTCCAATTTCAATATTTTATTAGCAGAGAGGTGAAATGAGGAAAGGTTATTAAAGCTGAGGGACACTGTTTCATTTAACACCAAAATATCAATGACGAAATAATTTGTAAGATGTACAAGGACTTTGCCAAAAAGTTGAGATTTAAATCTTGAAGGTTAAAGGGTAAAGGCAACTTGAAGGGTTGCAAAGCTCTTGTAAAAATTATGGCACTGAGGAGTTTTTGTTGCAGAATACTAATTAGTGATGAAAAATATCTTATATTCAATAACACACTTACCGCTCTTCTGACCCAGTGCAAAGCCCTTTTGCAAATTTAGAACCGCCTAGAAAAACTTTGACACAACGCTTTCGTGCTGAACTTAAATCTGTTGTGTTTGAGTTGGACAAAGATTTTGCTGGCTGTAATAGAAATTAATAAAAATAAGGATATATAAATAAATTTATAATTAATTTGGTGCAGTCATTATTTCCCTTGACTTATGAAGTTGAGACAGGAGACCATTGATGGTAAGTAAGCTTAGAATTCAAAGCAGTCCCCATAAAAGTTAGACAAGAAACAATCTTTTGAAGATTTTTCAAACAGACTCCTTGATTCAATAGCTCATATCTTTGTTTAATACTCTGCTCATAGCCCATAATAGTCATACTGATTGCAACATGTGAGTATTAGTTGTATAGTATAAAACATAAACATTAGCTACTCTGATCTCTATCTCTCTCTCTTTTAACATATGCTCAATGAATGATAACCAAAATCCTGCTGGAGAAGCCCATGGAGCAGTTTATAACTGAGTGACAAAAGTAATTTTAGATTGCAAGGGCTTTGCTGTTAATGGTTAAGAAACTTTATCAATCAATCAGGTGCTTAACTTTCTCAATCAAACTGTTCCAGATTTAAATTCTCCTTGATTCTTTATAATAGTTGAAGTTTTCATCATTGGTCATTGCAACTTCTCCAGTCTTTTCTTTAGTAACAATAGTCATTAAAGAAGGCTTGGACTGGAGGATGTCAGGCAATAATAATGGTAAGAATGATGACAATATGGATCATCATCAGATTAGTTTACAAGGAGAAATCGTACGAAATTAACTTTGAAAAGCAAATCTCAATATTCTTCTTACTTCGATAAACAGCCAACCGGCTTAATAAAAATCATAATCCGATTGGTTTTCATTCACGTGACCTATGCACACCCGTTGGCAGGGAAACCGAATTTTCGTTCGCACTTAGTAAATGAATGCTTAAAATACCACGATCTATGCGGGAAACTTCATCAAGGGATTAGTCTTTTGGTTAGTTTCTGGAAATCTAAGAAAATTAGATAGTTTACTGGTTAGTTTTACCTGTTGTCTCAGTTCAGGTATTTCTGGTCCATCATCCATACATTCTTGGATCATATCATGTAGTTCATCTCGATCAGCATTTTTAATATGTGAACTAAGAAACAGAGTCATTGAGATTGAGTCATTCACGCCAATTTATTCAAAATAAAAGAGTGAAAATAAGTGTGTTATACTGGGGAGGGAGGGTAAAAACGTTTCTACCTTTTCGGTTTTCTGTCCTTGTACCTTGATGTCTTTCCCGTTTCTGAGCTCAAGCTGGAGTTCAATTTGGTGGTGGGTTCCTGCTTAGGTTTTTTTCCACTGTCGAAAAACTTCGTCTCACATTCGTCTAATAAATCATCGATATCGTCTGCCATAGTAAAATATTCAAAACAAAAACTCCCAATTCCTCCAACTCAACTACAAGATAATTTTTCCCCCTTATAAATGGAGCCTGGGTGATAAGAGCGAGGAGTACTGGGGAGAATCCTCAAAAGCTCGCCCGTACGAGACCGATAATTCCCGATGGTTTACGATTATTCACGGACACTTCCGAATCCACCGTTGGAGCGATTGAAACAAGGCATCTTCTTGCTAAGATTTCCTCTAGCTGTTAGCTAACAGAGCCTTCGAACATGACTGCTGCTATTGTTCCGTAAGTACTTCTTGCTTATATTTTACTTATTGTACTATTTATTTATCGTAATCTCATAAAGGCAATGAGATAACTGCTCCTGAGCCTTTTGTGGCCTAGCTTGTTCACGATCTCGCAGATCCTTCGCAAATAACAGTATATGTACGTTGATTGTGCTTCAGTTTTCTGTAATCGTATTCAGAGCTTACACAAGAGACATTTTCGGCACGATTTGTGCACAGTCCAATTGTTCATTACGTATACAAGTATTTGATAAAGAAAACAATGGCGAAAGTTATCATAATCTTTTATTAGGAAACTTTCATCACATCACTAAGGTTTTCAGAAAAGGTCTTAACTTAGATTAAAAGTACTAAATTAGACTATATACAATAAAATGAAAATACCTAGAAATAAAAATGTATACAAAAATCATATCAAGAATAGTAATATCAGGTAATCTAGGGTTGAATTGCGGTGATATCGCCAACGAGTGATTTCGCCAACGTCACGTTCGCCAACGTCTTTGTTCGCTTCGCCAACGCGATGAGTCGCTTGGCCAACGTCCTACTGGTCACTTCGCCAACGCCAAATATCTAGTAATAACTTAGTAATAGCTTAGTAAAAAGGGTGCTTACTGATGCTTCGGATGTAATGCTGATACTTGGGTCAGAGCACTAACATCGCGGTAATTTAAAACTGTTGAATAACAAACTCCGATGGCTTCCAAATGTGTTCCAAAAATGTATAACTCAAAATTTTACTTGAAAAATGCGTTACGATGTGAATTAACGAGTTAATTGATTGTTTTCAGAAACAATCAGAGTTTGTTTTCCAGCCTTCAAAACGAGTCAGAAATAAAATATAACAAGTATAATATCAACAACATTTTAATTACAATACGTACTTTTAGAAATATTTACAAGTGCAAAATATTTTAGTGGAAAACCTATTTACAATACCTTCTGATTCACAAAATATTTTCAATGCAAAACTTATTTACAAAACCTTCTGTTTCAAAAAAATGTTTTAGTCAAACCTTTTTACAAAACCTTCTGATTCACAAAATATTTTCAATGCAAAACTTATTTACAAAACCTTCTGATTCAAAAAAATGCTTTAGTCAAAACCTATTTACAAAACCTTCTGATTCTCAGCTTACTTCACGCTAGTTTAGTTCGTTCATGATCAGTTAGAGCGCGCTGGTCCATTCAAATGCGAGCACGTCCTGAGTAGTTGAGCAGCGGTTTTCTCGTTGTTCTCATACTTCTCCTAACTTGCGAATAGTTTTGCCTGAATGTTTCTTGTTGTACGTCATTGAATTTGTTTCAGTTTGTTGTCAGAGACCAGCCTAATAATAATAGCTGTGAGTTTTGCCTCCCGATCAAGTAACTCAATTAAAAGGTATAAGGGCAAACTGCATTGTCCTCCAGGTCTGCGATTGAGGGCGTTATGCCAGCCTTCCAGGTAGTTATTTGTGCGGACGGGCTCCTTGTACACGCACCAGTTTCTTGGGGTGAATACTTCACTCTCAATCCACTGTCGTCAGATGTACTGGACAAGTCTCCCCAGCTGGTCGGTTTGTGCCTGCTCCTCGAGTAGGTCGAACATCGGTTGGATTTCCGGATACGGGAGGAACGGGAGGGCCATTAGCTTCCTGATGTACTTGTAAACGGAATCGTCGTCCATGTACGCCCTTTGGAGGCCAAGCTTTTGTACCTTAAGTAAAATTAAGGTGTAATATACAGTAACACCGCATTTTAGACAATAATGTTTTAAGTAAATTTTAAGTAAGTAATCCTCCATCAACTTATAATCCTGGCCCAGGTCTCTACTTTTTAGAGTATCAGAGTATTTATAAGTAAATATAACTTACCGGTGTTACACATTCGATGGTTCCAGCGAAAACATCCTTCGCACTGAACCGCTTGCTGCCGAGGCTGTACCAGTTCGTGACAAACTACAGTTTAAAATCTGCGCAGTAGCCATCCTGATATTAATAGTATTCCGAGATAAAGGTTTCCGAGATAATTCATTATGAGTCGTAGAGTGTCGTAATCGTATGATTGAAATGAACATTCTTCGCATGCCAGTGTGTTTTATACACTTCGAGGGATTGAAATATCATACCAGTTAGTTTCAAGCAATTGGATTGGTTTATTTAGAACAATAGGGTAAAATTAACAAGTTTTAACACAATGAGTTTACGCGTCTATTCATATGGTAATATACAAGCGTTTGTTTCTTGTAATACTTATATACTCTTGATCGAAGTTATAATATGTGCTGGAGTTATAGAATTAGTAGTAGTAGTAGTAGTCTACAATGTATTTATATAAATCTATGTTCTAGAAGTCTCAAAGGTAATTATATAAATTTCTGTTATCAACAAATAAACCTTATAGAAGAACTTAAGGAAAAGAATCTGAATCTTTCAATAATGGCTCCATTTTCCAGTACACCTTCTCAAAGCTTGTATGGATTTCTATAAGTGAGACCTTTTGAGGTAAAGAAAACTTTATTCTCCAACAGATCATGAGTTTCTTAAAGAAAGAAAGGCAGCATGAAGACTAGTCATTGATGTGCTCCTTGACTTCAAAGTTCTTTGAAATTAGGTGTGAAAGTTTGTTAAGGCAGCTTTTCATTATTTTGTTGAAAAACTGTTATGATGGATGTTCAGCATTCACAGAATGGTTACAAAGCACAGAAAGGAGCATTCTTCCTTTAGGTCTTTGTCAGAGTGGCGAAATTCTTCTCTGAGATGCTAGAACAGGGAGAGTTTGGCCCTCAATTCTTTTCTTTTCTCTTCCTTTCGGTAATTTGCAGAGAACTTCCTTTATACATGCTTGTAATTTTTCACTTGCAAAGTCTAAATATTGCAATTGAACCACCACACTATAAAATAGAATAGTACAGTTGTTTTAATATCAATTTTCCTTTTAACATTATATTTTAATTTCAATTTTTCTGAAAAACTAAAATGATCTTTTATTGATTTCTTCCTTATGTTAGAGATCATCCAGTAATGATAACAATATGATAATTGTACCAGGAATGAGTAGTTTGGCTAAAAAAGGATTGCCAAATTTTCAGTCATCTGCTTTTAGAGGGGTGAGAAGATTAATTTAATTAAAACAAGAATGTCTCAATTTTATATTTTGATTTCCAGGCAACTTACTTTTCATCGGCTAATATGAAATTTAAAACATAATCATAAGCATTCCTTTGTTTCTTAGGTCCTGCTTTCAGCTTGCAGCACACACTCTCTCTATTCCAGTTAGTCTACATGCAACCAATAGGAAGCGGTTATGTGAGCGTCTAAAAAAAATTGAAGGTGTACCATCAGGAGCAATGGTTTTGCTACAGGGAGGAGAACAAAGTCAACGATACTGCACTGATACCGATGTCGTTTTTCGGCAGGTAAACTACACTTGCAAGGACCTTACTTAAAACCAAGCCTACTTCAGGGGAGAATTACTCTGAATTTGATTATTCGCTCAGTTGTTTTCTACTTATTTATAAAAATTTTCAACAGGGCTGTCCAACATGGCCACTTGCATTTCAGAAACTGGCAAGAACTTCATAACAAGGCTGACTGAACACACATCTAGGAACACAAAAAAGAGGATATCAACAATCACATTGCTGAGGATCACTTCTTTCGGAACCAAACTATTAACTGGTCCTAACAACACAAATTACTTTCAAACTTAACAAAATGCACTCATTTTTTAGACAAAAAAAATGTGAGGAGTTGTCTGTTATTGAATAACAAACAACTCTACACATCAATCACTGTCATGGTTAACAGAGCTTTTTATGAGTATATGTGCATGAAGAATTGCTTGGGCAATCACATTTCTCAGTGAGGGCTATTTTGTTTTTCTAAAAATTTGTGGAATTTATTATTTGATATTTGACTCTCAATATTACAGATCATGTTAATTCCTATTTTCAGGAATCATATTTTCATTGGACCTTTGGTGTTCTAGAAGCTGATTGTTTTGGTGCTGTAGAGGTGGATACAGCATGTGCAATCTTGTTTGTTCCACGTCTGCCTCCAGAATATGCTATATGGATGGGAAAGTGAGCATCTTAGAATGACTGTTTGTAGTGTTGGCTGCTTTACCCATTTACTTCTGTACAGCTCTGTGCAGAAGTGCCCAGTTGTCCTGATTGACTCTAACTGAATGGTTGTATTGTGCATAGATAGTTTTCTGTGACTGATGATCATTATTAAATAAATATTAAAAGTGGCTTATAATGGCCTATTGACTGTCCTTTGAAATTGGCAGTAGTCCATGAAAGAAATGTTTTGTGCTTTTTGTTTTTCAGGATCCACAGCCAGGAGCATTTTCAGAAAAAGTACGAAGTGGGTGAGGTCTTTTTTACAGATGAGGTAAGTTATGCATTTTAAATATTAGCTTGAGATGATGATGATAATTATGATTATTATTAGCATTATCATTATTGTTTTATGATGTTTTTGTTGTTGTTGTTGTTGTTATTATAATCATGACTTCTGATGCTGTTCTTCTTCTATACTTGTATAAGATAAATATGGAGTAGAATAAATTCACAACAATACAGTCTGACTTATGATTTACTGATTCTTACTTAGATAGCTGAAGTACTACAGAAGAAGTCTCCATCTGTTCTCTTGACTCTTGTAAGTAGTTGCCATTCAACAGGAGTTATGCCCCTAGCCCTGCAGCTTAATTCTATAGAAAGATTTCAATGAATTTACAATACTAAAACTTAAAATAACTTGGCTTACATTGGTATAATTCCAATTTTGTTAGTGCTTATGCATGTAAAAACTGATTTTTAAAGGACGTTCTGCAAACAAAGAGCAATCTTCATTGCATCAATTTGTAGTAGTACCCAAGTATTTTACTCTTTACTTTTCGGATACATCTGACCTCAGGTAATAAATTGATTTGTTTGTTCTTTGCAGCGAGGACTCAACTCTGATTCAGGTCATCATTGCAGAGAAGCAGCATTTGATGGCATTAGCAAGTGGGTTTGATGCTGTTATTATGTTATTTTGTGGTCAGGTCTAGCTAGATATATCAAGGTAATTTGGTTTATCAACTGAGTTGATAATGTAAATTAGCCACCATAAAGAGTTTTGAAGCTGACTAATCTGAAGGTGGCTAATTTACATTTCAACTCAGTTTGTAAACTAAATAATCTTGTTATATATTCCCTCACCAAAGCAGGTCCACAGTTTCTTTAGAAACTTACCCCCTTGATTCAGTAGCCAGATATAGTTCCCTGTGTTATTAACAGTACATCCTTGTACATGCCTTAGCTCTAAGCTTTATGCCAAAACCAGTCAACTTGCACCTATGGATCTCAAAGTTCTATATATGTTGTTAGATACCCCCAGTAAGGTGTGCCCTGAGTGTTTTTTGTATCAATTCCTCTCCAGGTTTAATGTGGATAGCAAGCTTTTGCATCCAGAGATTGCTGAATGGTAAGTGTTGTTAAGAATTAAGTACATATTTTGCTTGTGTTAGGCTTTCTATCTTAATTATGCAAAATACAATTTTTGTAAACAAGCAAGCTTTACAGAATACATCAAAGTTTCCTTGTTTTTTCTTTCTGTTTACCTGTTTGTTTTTGGGTCTAGTCGAGTTTTCAAGACACCTCAGGAATTAGAAGTGATGCGCTATGTTAACAGGGTCAGCAGTGAGGCACATAAAGAGGTAAACTAACATTTTATATCATCAGCTGGCTTTGCAAAGTTTAACATTCTGTAGACTTAACGTCTGAGCCAAAACATGCTTTCTAATAACTGTGACTAGATCTTATTGAAAGTGTGACCATGATGATTGTTGTTTATCTTAGGTGATGAAACGTATCAGACCTGGGATGGCAGAATTTGAAATAGAAAGGTAAATTGAATTTTCAGTTACTTTCTCATTCATATATAGAAAAGTGGCATGGAATTTTGTGCAAGAATGTGATTCTTAGCCAATAGGGTTAATACCATAAATGTAAATTAACCCACAATGTTGAAGCATTGACTCAAATTTTATCAAAAATCATGGAGTCAGCTGATGATTGAAGTCAATTGTACATTGCAGCTTGTTCCGGCACTTCTGCTATTCTCAGGGTGGATGTCGTCATATGTCCTACACATGTATTGGAGCAAGGTAACATTTAAGTCATTCAACCAAGAAAAAATATGTTTTTAATCAACAAATGGTGACAAGGTCCATAGAATTAACATTTCTACTGCAGAGTTCAGTACTGCACTACTGAAGAGTCTCAAATTCAGGGCAATTTTGAATACTGACAATATTATTTCCTATGAATATAAACAGAGGAGATATTGGAATATCTCAGCCTTCCCCTTGCAGAATAAAACTTCAGTGGTTTATCGTGTTAATAATTCTCTTTCAGTGGTCATAACTGTGCTACTCTCCATTATGGCCATGCAGGAGCACCAAATGACAAGAAGATCCATGATGGAGATCTGTGGTGAGTTGAACATAATTCTAACAAATGAATAATTCATTTATTGAGAAGTCAAGCTAAAACGGTTTGAGAATAAAGAAAGCAATTAAAGAGTTCTGTTTGGGTGTGATAATGCTATTGAGGCAAGTGTCTTTCAAGGATAATTGCTCAGGTGCTGTCTCGGTTGAAAAGTCCTTTAAAGCCTTCACCATCAACTTGCTTTTACATGGTGTAGAAGACACAGAATACGTCACACTGTTGTTTTCATTGTTTTCTCATTCCCGGTTGTAATGAAATTCTATTGTGACGTATACTGTGTCTTCTACACCAAGTAATAGCCCATCAACTGACAGCACCAACTCTGGTTTTGTATAAGATAGTTCAGTGTGATGCTCGTAAATAGACTTTTGGCCATGTTGTTAATCAATTTATTCAAATTGATCTCTGTAATGGCTGTTTTACTAATATTATTTTGTAGCCGTTGTTGTTTATTTTCCTTTGCTCCACTTTACAGCTTGTTTGACATGGGAGGAGAATACTATTGCTATACGTCAGACATCACTTGTTCTTTTCCAGCCAATGGCAAGTTCACAGATGATCAGCGTAATATTTATGAAGCCGTCTACAAAGCCAGTCGTGCAGTCATGGCAGCCGTTAAACCTGGTAAGTGCTGTTATAAGTGCCTTTTTGTAGTTATCTAAGCTCCAGGTTCTGACGCTTTGTCATATATTCAGAGAAATAATCGCGATATATAGTGGAAAAAAAACATTTAGCGACACCTGTTTTTTTTTGTTTTGTTTTGTTTTAATTAATTAAATGTATCAACAAAACTGAATAAACCAAACAAGGAGGACTGGTAACAACGCAAAGCGAGTGAAAACAGTGATTTATTTTTTTGTTCAGAATTTTCTTTTGCTATTGCTGACATTGTGACAGGCACATTTTAGCCTGTTCTTCCGGAGAAAATTGGTCGTTGTAAGTATGTGGCCTGTTAAGAGTGTTATGCCATTATAGCATTGCATTTTTCAAAAATAGGTCGTTACCCTCAACAGGTGTAAAGTGGCCTGATATGCACCGTTTGGCAGAGCGTGTCCAGCTACAGTGTCTTAGAGACATGGGGCTCCTGAAGGGAGACCTGGATGAAATGATGAAGGTTCATCTTGGGGCTGTTTTTATGCCTCATGGTCTGGGACATTTAATGGGACTGGATGTGCACGATGTTGGAGGATACCCAGAGGTAAAAATCTTACCATTAACATAGTGAATTCAGTTACAGCAAACTGGTTCAAAGGAAGAAAAATTTCCCAATGTGACCGATGCTTCGCCATATGATAGGTTCCTGCATATCACTAGGATTTTTTTTCAATATTCTACTTAACCAGGAAGGGTGTTGTCTCTGTGAATTTGATGTATGTGTCTCCTTTGTTGTCACCTCTCCCCTATCTCTATCTCGTCTCTGTTTTTTCTTTTTCCTGAAGCTCTAGTAGTTTTTTTTCTTTCGGTTAAACTCATTTCATTTCTTCGCCTAGCACTATAACAAAGAAAGTTCTGACCTTGTACTCTGCCAGAGTCTTGTCAACTCCAATTTCTTTAAATCTTACACAATTTGAGACTAGTCCGTTCATTACCATTTGAAATTTGCAGGGTACTGAACGGTTAAAAGAACCAGGCCTCCGCTCGCTCCGAACCACTCGTGTATTAGAGGAGGGAATGGTACTGACCATTGAGCCAGGACTTTATTTTATTGATGCTGTAAGTAACGACTGCTTGGTAATTACCTCGGAGGCCTTTTTACTTGCAAATATTTTTTGAAGGGAATAAGATAGTTACCAGTGAAATGGAGATTTGTTCTATTTTCAGACTTTGAATCCTGCTTTGGAAAACCCTGAGACGGCGCGATTCTTCAATCAAGAAATGCTACAGCGATTCAGGAATTCTGGAGGGGTGAGAATTTTTACCTGACTTCAAATTAGTGTTGTTTTCGTCCCAAAAATGTTTGTCACCAATGATTCTACCCCAAATGCTAAAGATGGTAAGATTTCCACAAAGAAGTACCAGGTAAAATCTTGAGATTTAAAAACCTAACATACCGTTTTGATTTTGTCCAGGTTCGAATTGAAGATGGTATTGTGGTGACGTCAGATGGAATGGAGCTGATGACGTGTGTTCCACGTACTGTGCAAGAAATCGAGGCTTTGATGGCAGAGGGAGCCAGTCTCCCGCCCCATTTCTCCCCTTCAGTTTCATCCCAAGTAGCAAATTAAGTTCGATTAGATCTCTTTGCACAAATGTGTAACTTCCGAATCATAAGCAATATCAAGCGTGACTTGAACTTTACCACCAAAGTGATCCATACAAGCTAAAATGTTAATGCTCTTTTGTGTGAAAACTGTTTGTGACGATTCCTTCAGTTTTATCAATCATTTTTCTGTCGTGAGTGATATGATTGTGTGAGAAATAGAGACACTACATTTATTTGACAGAAGTTAATTCTTAACCTCTTAGGGGTTAAATTTCTCCTTGCAAAATCAAAGAATCATCTACACGGTATCATACAGAAAGATGGGACAAGGAAGAAAAAATTAACCTGGCAACATAGTTCGATTAGATACCAAATTCTCCTAGCTAAAATGGTAAGAAGTGTATGGCAGAAAGTAAGGAGAATCGCAATTTTAGAAGTTAATGATCAAGCATTGTTGATGACCAAACGAATAAGTAACCCAGAGATATTAAGCTCAACAGATGCAATTCTGTGCAAGCTAAAAGTTTGAAAATTGGTTTAGCTGGTTAGATCGAAAATTAACTATAGAAAGTTTACTAAAGTAAGAAATAGATACCTACATCAATTCAATAACTTTATGCATTCCTCGAAAGTCTTCATGAAAGAAAATTTGACAAAATTTTTTAACTAAGAAAATTCGCCAGAATAAATTAGAAATACTTTGAAATTAAATAACATATGATTTTAAAAGCTTATAACCGACTCCTTTAATTCCTGGGTGTCACAATAAACACTGATTTTCTTTCCTTTTTCCTTACCTTTCCTCTGACGTAGAGCTAATGCTCGAAGAGCTTTAGAATTGCTCTACGGTGGGCAATTCACATTATCAACTTAACTAGTAAAATCAAATTAAGTGTGCTTAACTCCATTTGTCTTGGTACTGCGTCTTCTTTAAGCTGTAAACAATGGTCTTCATTTGCTGCTTTTTCTTTTGAGTGTTCCTTGGTAAAAATTTTTATGAACGAACAGATATTTCCCTTCTTCTGAAACAAACATTAAACGTTCTCTTTTCTTGAATTAGATTTAGGCGAAGACTTATCATAGCGGACGTAAGGTTGGAAAATTGGGGAATATTACTTGGGTAATATCTTTAGATATCCCGGGGGATATTCGGTCACGTAATGCGTCTAGATCAATCGCGCGCGAGCCAAAATATTTGATGGATCTTAATGGTCGATATGCAACTCCTCTAGATCCACCGTTTCCTCCTACCCCTTCCCCCATCGAAAAAAGAAAAAATAGGACGAGTAAATATTCTTCTTGGAGTTTTCTGTTGTCTTCCGTCTAAGTATTAAATTAATTCACAAATTTTTGATCATGCAGTGATTTTTATCACTTTAGAATTGTCCCGCAGTAAAATTGCAAATTGATAGTCAAGGGGGTTTTCAAAGTTTCTTGAAACTCTCATCGTCTCAAATTAGTAGCAATTCTGGGGCAACGTTTGCAAACAGTAAAGGAACCATAGACTTCCGGGTCTCATGTCTCTTCAAACTTAGAAAGTACTTGAGCTTGAAATGCTTTGGGAAGAGGACACTCCCTACATTTAGACTCTAAAAGATAATCTGACAGAGGAGTTAGCCACTGAGAATAGATTTTCATGGATAGAGCGACATGGTAAAGTGTTGATATTATTACCTTTAGGTTTTCATTGATAGTCAATAAACATATCACATCGGCATGTTTAATAAAGTCCGCGTTAATTTCAGGGCACTCCTTCTGCTTTCTATGAAAATACGGGACTTTTTGTTTAGATTGAGGTCACACTTGGGTTATTTTTCCACCACGCTTTCACCAAACATGCTGGAAGTCATCTGACCAGATGAACACAGTCGATCGGGGGTTCCGACAACTTACTGCCTAGTGTGACCTCGATCATTTGCGTGACATCGTGACCTAACCATCGCGGACCTCCATCTTGGTTCCGTGTAGACATCCGGTAGCAGCTATCGCAGCTTTCAATTATGGCAACAGTCGAGACAAAGTAAGTTAAACAACATATTTAAATTTGCTTTTCTGTTATGCAGATATTTCCGTATGGCCTTAATGATGTGTTCATGACTGGGAGCATCATTTGAATTCGTGAGTTTCTTTCTCTCAATTTCAATGTGGAGCATCTCAGTCGACGTCAAAATATTACAATATAATACGATAGGTAATAGTTCTATAATATTAAGCAATCAAATTATTTTTAACATTGAACCATTAACGAATTCATACAAATTATGGGGGTATTGTTTAGAAATAGCCTTAGGCATCCACAACTTGTAACATATTGATTTAAGAATTTGTATTGAAAAATTTACCCTCTAAAGTAGAACACTTCAGACTCTAGTTTGTAAGAGCAAATTGATGGTATCTTCTGATCTTTGTGAAATGGAATTGCAGTTACTGTATTACCTAACAGTTTTTATTATCAACTTAATGGCTATTATTGCCAACTTTTCTTCTTTATTTATATAAAACGAGTAGATTCCAAATTTCCACGCGTCTGTTCAGCAATAGATCAAAGATGTCAAAATGTGCCTTTTTTCGTTTTGACCACAATTCGATGTCATTTGTGATCTATTATGAACAGGCTCATAGCAGTATGGAATTTGTCTCTCAAAAAGGTAATCAGCCAATAGTTATATATACATGATCGTATTATCAATTTGAAAATTTTAAGGTCATTTTATCAGTTTGGGAACAGCTCCCTGGCTGTTCCCTTGAGCCTTCACACTATCAACCGAAGACGACTTTGTGAGCGACTTACCGATAACAAAGCTGTTCCAAAAGGAGCAATGATATTACTTCAAGGAGGGGAGCAGCATCAAAGATATTGCACGGATGTAGATGCTGTATTTCGACAGGTTTGATTTACATCTTACTTGCTTAAACATCTTTACAGTGAGATTTTGCAATTTTCTCTCCTTAATATTGTTAAAGGAATACAGTATTTGGATCATGTGTGTGATATGCAGCATTGGTTGTTCAGTTAATACATCGCTAGATAGTCACCTGGTAGCTGAACAACACTTGAAACTTTGTGGGGGGATGTCTCAGTCAATATGTGTGCCTCCTGTCTAGAAGAGACATTTGCTAACAGCACCTTGACTGTACATATCACTTCACTACCATGCTACTTTTGACCAACTTTCAATCAGCTATGATAGGCTATGTATCAACTACTGAATGATGTATGAATAGACCATTAATGCATGTATCAGCTGATTTATTGGCTGTGGTTACCAACAGCACACATAATTCCAGCACTAATTACTTATGTAACGATGGTGGGGGTTGGTTTATTTACAATCCAGTGTTTGGTATTTAGGAGAGTGTTGTTAACTTGTTCTTTTCAAACTTCTGGTGTGCTGCCAGACTAAGTGTTAATTCTCTCCTCTAGTTGTTACCCATTTCCTTAAGAATTAGTTTTGAGAATTTGGTGTTAGATCAAGACAACAACTTCTACCTGATATGTTTGAGTATTCTCATTACCTGTTTGCTGGATATTGTATAGATATGATTGGGAGAAGTTACATGCTTATCACTTCTGGGAGTTAAAGGGTGAAGTCTAGCTGGCCATCTACATAAGGTGGTCACATGGAGAAGATTAAGAAGACCAAGCTGATGTTTGAAATGAAGTTAATGTCATTTGTTTCTCTCACTTTAGGAGTCATTTTTCCACTGGACATTTGGTGTACTAGAAGCAGGTTGTCTTGGTGCAGTTGAGGTTGAAAGCACCTGTGCTATTTTGTTTTTTCCCAAACCTCCTCCAGGGTATCATAAATGGATTGGGGTGTAAGTCAAAATTTGCTTTATTTTCAATTTATGATCATCCACAATTATCTGGGATGACTAGGGAAGAATTCACAAAAACACTTAATTTTGGTTAAAAGTTACATCAAACCAACCCTTCATCAAAATACATACCTACTTAAGCAATAATGATACAGAGGAATGTTTCTGTTGAACCCATGCTCTGCATTTGTAACACATGTCATGACTGTATGATATTTCTCAAAAATTTCATTTGTAGGAGGAACAGTTTAGAGCACTTTAGGAAACATTATGAAGTAGAAGAAGTCTACTACACCAACCAGGTCTGTAAATAGCCTAATGTAATCCATCCCAGTACTCTGAACATAAGTCATACATTTTCATTAGCTAGGCAGTTACAAAAGTTGGACCAGATTAACTTGGACTGCTCAACTGGGTAAAATCAACTAGGACTTACCTGGATCACTTTGTAGTGAGTAAAATTGCCTAAAACTTACTTGGATCACTGCAAACTACAGTACAATTCTAAAAAAGTTATTTATGAAAGCCTACTTTACTTCAGAATTCATCAAATGAATGAAATATCTCCTCAATTTTTCTTTGTTACTCAGATTGCTGATGTGTTGCAAAAGAAAAATCCCTCTGTTATTCTCACATTAGTAAGTAACATTGGAGCTGGGTGGAGCACCAAGGAACCCAAAATGTTTTTTATTTTATTAAATGTGTGACAGCACCAAACACAAGAGCCATGTTGAGGATCAGATTGGATCAAATTTTATTCTAATTTGTCCATATAAGGTCATATGGCATACATCCTTAATTTAAGGTTAACATCACATACATTAATATACTTATTTTATTTGCATTAAGGTTACACTTATTATGCTCCCACTAAGGTGTCATGTGTAGGAGAATTCAGAAAGTTTCTTAAACTTTATTTGACCAAGCCTGATCAGCACATCCTTCATTTTGAGCACCTACAGTAAATTAATCATTTTAATATTTGCTTTTTAGAAAGGTGTAAACACAGATTCAAGGCACATTTGCAAAGAAGCTACATTTGAAAACATTAACAAGTAATTAGTTTTGGAATTCAATCAGGTGTTGGATACTGTATTGTAATGTAAGACAATAATGTTATGGTATTAATGTTGGAATTCAAATTTCAGAATTTACCTCTCAAAGGTCTACTTTCTAATCAACTTTTAGTTATAGAGATTTTGTGAGGTTCACAATTTCCTCCTAATACCAAATACTATCAATGGTTGACCCTTTACATCCTATTGTCCATACTGTTCTTTATACATTTCTTAAGGTGCTGAAAAAAAGAATTGTTTAACAATCAAGAGCTTTTTCAGTTGGTGATCAGTTCCTTAATCTTGTGACTAAAGTGTTTGATTCATAGGTGATATTGTAAGAAGAAATTTGATACCAGTCACCATCAGTAATTAAAGGGTTAATGTACTGGTAATGAATTTGAAAAAGAATTGTGTTTAAGCCTGAAGCACTTGGTATAGGGCATCATTTTCTTTTCTTATCTCCAGTTCACATCAGCCACGGAAGCTATAAAGTAACTTAACTACACAACATTAATGTTTTTCCTGCTAGGTTCCATGTAGACAATACTATTTTACATCCAGAGATTTCTGAATGGTGAGGTGATGTTCCTCTGTTTTGTTGACTGTCTACTTTTGATACCTCTGGATAATTACTGGGGGGAGTGGCTATTGTGTAGGCTAACAAGATCTTTACAAATACCTCCAAAAATTTTGTAACTCAAATTAATTGGTGTTGCTGTTTTTATGTAGGAGAATTGGTTTATGATAAATTCCCTCCCAATAACATAAAATCATTCTCCAGGTGAGGTTCATATTTATATATCTGTATATTTTCTTAGTCGTGTATTCAAAACAGCTCAGGAACTGGAAGTGATTCGTTATGCTAACAAAATCAGCAGTAAAGCACACAAGGAGGTGAGTGCATCACTACTGGGTTATCACAAAATAATGTTTTAAAACCCAAAGCTATTCTGTGTTTTACAATTTCTGTCTGAATTTTTTTTATGCAATCCCAGTTAAATGATGTTCATACTCAGAATCAGAATAAGATTTAAGAGGTTGAGATGTAAGTTTGGGGAGTATTTTGATCATTTAGTTTAAGTGAAGAGCTTATTGACCCTAACCCTGATCGTAAGCTTTAACCAACCGAGTACTCTAATTGCCTTTCATCCATAGGTGATGAAACGTATAAGACCAGGGATGTCCACATATCAATTAGAAAGGTATGTGTTTAAAGATGTTATCACAATCTTGCTGATCCTAAACTCAGTGGTGGATAAAAGTGAATCAGTAAAATAGGTTAATGGTTGGTATATGTGATATGATTGATTTTGTTTCAGTGTCAAATTTACCTTGATCCTTCTATTAATTTCTCACAGTCTGTTCCAGCACTATTGTTTTTATCACGGGGGATGCCGCCACTTAGCCTACAACTGCTTAATGGCAAGGTACAGTCGAATAACTGATACATAAGTGACAGCACTGATCCAGCCCTCTTAGAAGCCCGCTTCTAAAGCGTTTTTTTTTTTACTAGTACGTAAATTATTTGTAGATAGTTGTCCTTTTTTTTTATATATATTTCTTAGTGGTGTCGACTGTGCTTGTCCTTCTCATACAGTTGAAGTGGATAGTAAAGTTATACGGGATGGAGACATGTGGTAAGTTAGGCAATCTGAATCTCTCTACTTCCGAGAAATTTACTATAGCTCATGATCACTAACTACCATATGAATGAATTTTATAACGGAATATTGTTTCCGTCATTTTCCCGGATTTACCCAAAAAAATTAAGCGAAAATTTACTCGTGTTATTTACGTTAACTTACTAAATCTCAACTTTGTTGAATAAATAAGTAATTTTATCACGGAGTCCGCATAAGAGCAGGAAGAAAAGCCATACTAGTGATTGAAGTATGTGAAGTGTTTTTTTCATGGTTCAATGTGTGAAAGTAATTTTTGTGAGCAAAGTGTTTTTCAAACTGAAAAAATGAAAATAAAATGTACAAAAACGTTTTTGCCGTACCGTATTGCTAAGGAAGGATGGCACCTGACTGATAGAGGAACTCTGTACCATGACTTGTTATCATTAAGCTTGTTACGCAATTTCTCCGGCCAGCAGAAAATAATGGCAAGAGAATTTGCGTTACAAGCCTAAGAGAATCTGTTGCAAGATTTATCAATTCACTTAGTTCCTAAATCCTTCCCTATGAGATTCCTTGGCGTATCTGAGGCTCGAAATATGTAAAATATCATAACGTTTCTTTTTTTCTGTAGTCTATTTGACATGGGTTGTGAGTATTACTGCTATGCTTCAGACATCACGTGTTCATTTCCAGCCAATGGCAAGTTTACAGACGATCAGAGAATGATTTATGAAATTTGTCTGCGGGCAAACCGAGCAGTTATAATAGCAATAAAACCTGGTAAATAACATTGTCTGTCGTAGAGTAAGAACTATGTTTGTAGCTCTGCAAAATTACTCGCCGTTGCTTTTTAATTGGCATAATCAATGGTCATCGCTAAGAATGTAAGCTTTGTCACGTGTTATTCAGATCCCTGTTTTGTGGCACTTGTTCCCTTTACGATTGTCCCATCATCTTTCAGTTCCTGTATGGAAAACCAGCCATGTCGCCTAAACATTTGTTTTCAATGTTTAGGTGTCAGCTGGGCTGATATGCACCGTTTAGCAGACCGTGTTCAATTGGAGGGCCTCAGAGACATAGGGCTCTTACAAGGGGACATAAATGAGATGATGAAGTTACATGTGGGTGCTGTTTTTATGCCTTATGGTTTGGGACATTTGATGGGCCTTGATGTACACGATGTTGGAGGATATCCAAAGGTATGTCAAGGAAGATGGTTGAAGCGATACTTAAGCTCTCTTGATGTTGTTGTTGTTGTTGTTTTTTTATATCGGCGTGTGTACCTCTAAGTTTTGATGAATGTATCACAAGATTGCATTTGAATTAATTACTTGCTATTCATAGTTTGATAGGCTGCTATGAATAAGGATAGCAATCAACATGACGAACTAAATGATTCCACGTTCTGTTTTTTTTTTCGATCATCGCGTAGCGGGACTTGTCAAGACTTAAGAATTAAAAATTAATTGGCGGAGCGCGCGCCACACAATAGAGAAAATGGCCTGAAAATCACCAGCATTTTTTTCTTGGTTTCACTCAAATCACTATGAATAAACCACTTTTATCATATGGCTTTTGAAGAAGAGAGGTTATAGAGGCTCCTTGTACCTTTGTTTTTGCTTTAGGACGTCAAGAAGACATATCCAAACGGGTATGAAAACTCGCTTCTTCTACATATTGCTAGTATAAGAAACAGCTCTTCGCCTTCTTATGGAAGTGATTTTGTGAAAGGAGAAACACTTTTTCCCAGGGTTAGGGTTAAGGTTTGGGTTAGGCGATTTTATACGCTGGTCGCGGCGACTGGCGTATAAAATCGCCGACATCTGGCAAGTCAGATATCGGCGACTACCTTTCGCTGTCATTCGTTCCCGCGATTTTCTTCTCTCACCGCTGCTAATCGCTGGTGAAAGCAACCAATTAAAATAAGCGACTTTATCGTACGACTTTTCAAAACGGCTGATGAAAGCGGAACCTGGTTTTGGACAGATGAGAGGAGTAAATTAAATCGTCTAGTGTTTTGAAAAGCCCACTTTGCAGATCGCTTTCTGAAGCGCTTCGGTTACAAAAAGAAAACGTTTTTGCTTCTCTGTCATCATTTTGTCCGTTTTCATCGGTGCGCGCGAAGTATGCATAAAGCTGAAGTACCACTTTACGGCGATCGGCGAAAAAAAAACGCCAAGCTTTTTCGCATCTCAATGGCGAAGATCGCCTGCGATATTTGCTGGCGGACGAACGCGCCGCAATCGGCGATAAATCGTTAATAAGGTTGGGCGCCTTATCCTTACTTTTTGTGCCGGAAAAACATTTGCAAAACATAGCCGAGAGGTTTCCCTCTCGGCTTTGTTTTGCAGTTATAATTTCTTCCTGTCCATGATTCAGTAAAAAGCAAAGTAATCGATACGTACTCTGCTGCCAAGAAGAACACCCAAGGCGCTTTTCACTGTTCAGTCCGGAATACAGCACACATCATGTAAACCTCCTCCGTTACCAAGTGAAGCCATCCTGCAACTGAATAACGGAACTCCATGGTTACATAAACGGTTTTGCTGTTTGTTACATGATGGTTGACGTAATAACTACGGTTTACCCACGCACGCACGCGCACGCGCATGTAGATTGAATAGCTTACCTTTTATGCGCTGAAAATTAAGATATCGGAAATTAAAGAACAATTCGAAGACGTTTTAGAAGAAATTGACGAAGGAGAAGTTGATTTATTTGAGAGTTCAGTTTAATGCTGATGTTGGTGGATATTTCTCGAAGAAAGTTTTAAACCAGGTATCTCCTTGTGTGTTGCATTTATGACCCCCTCGGCTTCGGTAACTTTGACCCTTACTCGCAAATCTTCCAGTTGATAATGATGTGAAATTATCCGAAGCATCCTTGCGTGTTACATTTTTTTCCCATTTAAGATAACATATCCATGACTCCTTTCAAACTTAAAAAAGGAAATGTTTCATCTAGCGGTTCAAACGCAATATATCATAGTCAGGACAAAACAAAGTTGGTGATCCACTTATAAAGAACCTGGGTCGAAAAATAAGTGTTCGAATGTTTTTTTACAGGGAACCGAAAGAATTAATGAACCAGGCCTCTGCTCGCTCAGAACTACCCGTGTCCTGGAGGAAGGCATGGTGCTCACCATTGAACCAGGAATTCATTTCATTCGTGGAGTAAGTCAGAATTTCATGTGAAGTATCCCATTTGTGGAAAAACCAAGAATAATACTAGAACTATCGTACGATAAACAGTTCACAACGTTGTTCTGGGGGAGAGAGAAGGGGGATCGGAGAAAGGGATGCTTTATTCAAGCGGGACAGACATGGTAATGTTCAGCATATTTGTCGCCGACTGTTGATAAGAATGTACGTTCAGTTTGGTTCAAGTCGTCTTTAAATTTTTCGTTGCACATGCAATTTAAGGCCGGAAATACAACTGCACTTGACGCAAGTTCATTGATGATGATGTCACTATTGTGTGCTGGACATGTTATGTTGGTGTGCAACACAGATTAACCAACTGTCACTAACTCTGCTTATGTTTTTCGAGGTTATCGAGGAGGCACTAGAAAATCCTGAGACGGCGTGTTTCTTCAACCGAGAAGTCTTAAACCGATTTTGGAATTTTGGAGGGGTGAGATATTCTTGAGACTTAATCATTCATTGTAGGAAGGTGTTTTACAGACTCGTACCCAGTCGTTATTTACGTGTTTTGTGGGGAGAGAAGATTGGATACGGGGATGGATTGAGACACCCCTCTCAACACTCTTGTATCCAATCTTCTCTCCCCACAAAACAGGTAGATAACGAATGTTTACGAGTCTGGGTGTTTTAGTGACAACCACGTCTTTATTTTTTGACTCATGCTTTTAACTTTCAGCTGCTTCAAATGAAACGAATTTACTTTTGTTGATGTTTCCAGGTCCATATCGAAGACGACATAGTGGTGACGTCCGAAGGCGTGGAGCTGTTGACAGATGTGCCTCGTACGGTAGATGAAATCGAGGCTCTGATGGCTCAGGAATCTCAAGGATCAAACTGATATTTTCCTTATAACCTCTCGATGTAAAAATATTTTATTACGCTCAGCGAAAATTTTAGATAAGTTTGGATAGCCCTTTCAATTAAAAACTATTGTTATTTTGTAAGGTGTATGGGCAGTTCCGCATAATTGCAATATGCAACACGAGAACACCGCGATGTGTTTTAATAAAGTGGCCATTTTCATGCCCGGATTGAGCAATGGCTTTGGCTACTTCTAACAGACGAGTGCAAATTTACCGCTACACGACGTTTTTTCAAGTGAACCAAACTGAGTCTGCTGTCTTTCATTCCACTAATCTAGAAAACTTTAACTCTTGTTGTTGTTCAATGTGATATAAACCCAGATCAAGTTTCCAGAGCACTCCATCTGTCCCTCTCCTATCGTCTCCAGTATTTACCGCCCCGCCCCCCCCCCCCCCATCCTTCCCCATACTAACCCAAAACACACCACAACCTCTTACAGAGAACAGCTGCATCTCTCCCAGGAAAAGAACGCTAAAAAACTAACGACAACGTAAAAGATGATTTATTAGAATTACCTATAAGAATTTTCCCGTCTATTTAAAAAAACACAGGGTTTTAAAATACGACCTCTGAAAAAAGGAGACCTTGGTTATGACCACGTGGAACTGTCCTCTGAAAAGTTGAAATCAGTTCACATGTCAACTGTAAGTCAGTAAATTTGTATTCTAGTCATT
Organism: Pocillopora verrucosa; assembly: GCF_036669915.1. Lineage (NCBI taxonomy): Eukaryota > Metazoa > Cnidaria > Anthozoa > Scleractinia > Pocilloporidae > Pocillopora > Pocillopora verrucosa. Next base: position 31,869,959 of record NC_089314.1, on the reverse strand, counting down.
ACGATTTCCGCGATCCTAGTAATCATTCAAAAACCACGCTTACGTTTGACCAACTGTTGAGAACTGAATGCCTCAGTAGATATCTCAAAAGCATCCGAAGTGGGTTTTTTGCGAGGAGAATTCCAGCTCAGTCAAATAAAAGAAACCAGCGAAAGGTTCTACTTTTTTCACTTCGACAATTTACCATAAAATGAAAGAAATTTGATGAGCCCTCGAAAACACTTTGACAGTACTGCATGCGAACAACGATTTTTTTTAGCCAAAAAATATACGGAAGGTAATAATATCAGCATATACAGTTTATGCATTGGTTTTAAGCGAAAAGTGAATCGCATAATCCAGAGACGTTGTAGTTCTTTGTGAATTCAAATATTAACTTACAATGCCAGAAATGAAACTTTCAAACACTTTTGCAACAGCACATCAGACTCTGTCATCATTCTGCACAATTCGACATAAAAACTGCTTGCTTTCAGCATTGATCCGAGTTGCAACAGGTTCCGGTAAGTTTCGTTAGCCTTCAATATGCAAACAAAAAAATGATAAATAACCCAACTAGCAAACAAATTAACATGGAAAACCAGCAAAGCTAACCGACACTTGATGATGCACAATAATTCAATATTCGGAAAAACCCAAATGTAATTGAAAATTTTGTAATGTCAAATAATTTAATGTTAAAACTATGCCTCATATTTTTGAGTGAGCAACGATCATGAATCTATAACCATAATTTTACAGCCTTAAGTACAGCATGTCTCAACAACTACTGATCACGCGCTAAAGCGTAGCACATCAGGGTCCGAGCGTTGATAAAAATTGTTTCTTTACGCCATCAACCATTGTCAGCTGGTGTCCTGTGGCGAGGGTGGCATACTGTGGTCTTCCAAAACCCTATCTTGAATGTGCATTCTGCACATAGGGCAGTGTTGGAGTTGTACAGCGCACCTCATACAAACGTCCCTATAAGTAAAACGTACCTTAAAACGAGGATCAAGTTAAGTACAGAGATTTTAATCAGCTATTTCGAGAGGTTTCAAGTGAAGTCTTAAATTCGAAATACGAAAGGCACCTCAAGAATGGAAGGGTTAAATAATTTAATTGGTTGTAGCTAATTTTTCGACTTGCCTGTGGTTGCATGGTTCCAGTCTTGTATCAGCAGAATTCTCATAACATATTTTACAAGGATCATTGGATATACTCTCTTGGCGGATAGCAGCTAATTTCAGGTGCCTAGAGAAGAGTTTTGAATAATGTTAGACTCTTACACACCCACAGCCGGTTAAAGGACTGTTGTCGGTAGTGGTAACTGACGTTTCGACAACCTGAGCGGAAGTCATCATCAGAGTCAAGTGAAATCTTATTGTTACGACCAAGATCATAAGCTAACAACATTGGAGTGCGAGGTGTTATTCAAAATAATAATCTGAAATAAATCAAACTCAATAAGAGATTGTTCTCACTGAAAATTTCATCTGTCCTACCTGGGTAAGACTATTTTGTCCTCGGAAGACATGTTTGCATGATCGTTGAAATTGTCGAAAGGGACGTTGGGAGGAAACCTGCAATAATTCATGAGTCGAGTAAAAGGAACGTTGAGTAAAATAAGTTGAAGTATCGTGTGAAATTGAACACAAGGCGGTAACAGACAAAAACATTTCTCAAGATAGGAGTAGACTGAAAGACTAATTTAGCTGCGATTAAAAGACTCTGAAAAGAAAGCAATCAGTAAAAGTTTTCAAGCTGACCATGGATGAAATAAAACTCTTGCCATTAAATTCAAGGGGTTTTTATTGCTGCACAAAGAACATTTGAGGCTACAAGTAAAGCAGCAGGGATGCTCCTTTAGCTACACAAAGAGAGGTCCTCGATGTCAGGGTAAAACTCGTTGCGAAAACCTCTTTAAAACGAACGGTTAATTTTCCTCGACCAGTAGTATCAAAATATTCTCCGACAAAGGACGATCTCAGTCTCTTAGCGCTAGGGCAAATCAATATTCCACTGTATAGTAACTGTGCGTTGGTAAAGAAATAACTGCAGACTAATACTCATTGTAAAATTATCTCTATCCACTAACTGGTGGTCAAATACTTGTTTTCCATACATCCCTTTAGCACTGAAAACATACTTACATGAAGGGTTTAGCTCCAAAATTAAATATACAGTGTTGAAAAGACATAAAACTTGCCGCAGCAAAGAATCCAGCCCTAAAATAAAAACAAAGGCTTGAGAAACGATTTCTACAGTTTGAATTAAACGTTTCTGAACTGTACTCAAACTGGGAAAATTGGTCTGAAAAGTGGCACCATTGTAATTGTGATCCCTGTGCAGATTTCCCCTCACGACCGTATGGGAGGACTGTGATCTCATGCCAACTGAAGTCAAGTCATATCATCTGTACTGGTCCTTATCTACACTTCAGCACGTATGAAACCAAGATTACCTTCTTATATCCTTCTACATAGAGCTTACCCTGAAAGTGCTGCCTTAAAGTCTCTTATAATTGTATCACCGTTCATGGAAAATGCCACTTTACCACGCTCTAAATCGATAAGAAGGCCGAGAACATCACCTACAAAAAACATATCGTGATAAATTTGATAATGTATGAGACAATATGATTTGTGACATTGGGGATTAAAATGGTATGATCAGGTGACCAACTGACCTGGTACCCAAGGGGGGTGGTGATGGGGGGTACTCCTGGCTCCATGCCATATCAACTGTCGGCAGCCATCATAGGCATAAGAAAACTCATCATCACCAATGCCATATCCTTCCTGGAAAAAGTGTTCATGAACAGCCATTCATAGTCAGTGTACAGTATAAAACAATAGCATCAAGTCAACTGTGAACTGACCAGTCAACATATATAAAGGGGTAAGTTTCTAAAGAAACTGTGGTGCTGCGTCGGTGGGAGAGTATAGCAGGTAATTTAGTGTTAACAACTGAGTTGAAAATGTAAATTAGCCACCGTAAAGGGTAAAAAACGTCAGCTTTTTTACCCTTTACGGTGGCTAATTAACGTTTTCAACCCACCTGTTAACACTAAATTACCTGAGTCAACATATATGCCTATCTAATCTCAACACCACAAACTAATTACCTTTGATGTTTGTAGTTTGATTGTCTTAAGCTGATTGACTTTATAATTAGAACACAATAAGATTCCATAAATGTTATTATTAGTTTCAACTGTTTTTTGAGCTCCAGAGTAAGTCTTAAAAGTCTAAAAAGCAATTCCTAGAAAAAATTATCAATGAGGAACACCAACAGATCAGAGAATTACTACCTAAGGCACAATGGAGCACAAAGAATATGACATCAGTAAAGTGAAAGGGGGCTTCACTCTAAACTTACATGATTAAGAAACTTGCTGTCCTTAGTAGCCCAGCCAATCTGCATCACTCCAGCTGTGAGAAGAGTCACTTCATAATACCACACACCTGAACACAACAACATGTCAATTAAACCAAATATTAATTTTTGACTTGATGAAAACTATTAGTAAGACCTTGCACTGACTTGGTTGCGAGTTAAAGAGATGCAGTGCACCTTTAAATTTCATTTAAGATTATTGAATTCATTCAAAACTTTTCGCGAAATGATTATTACATGAAGAAATTTTTTCGATCAGTGTAAGTCTAAATGTCCTACATCTTGATGAATTAACTGCTGAATGAGAGAACAGAGAACACTAAATTCCAATTTGAACCTATTTGATTTTGTGCCTTTCAACTGAGGCACAGTTATAAATCAGTGAAACAAAGAGGGTGCCGACCAATCGAAAACTATACCCTGGCTTCACTCTGATTATCACTCTAACAAACACACACAAAGAGGCTCTTCTCTTTTAGATAGGACTGGCATTATTAGGGAAAGGAATATTCAGGTCAGCAGCTCCAGGCCTTTAGAATTTTCTACTGCAACATCTAATTTCTACTGGGAATCTCAATACATTCAAGGAAGCTTGTAAGAGACATTTACTTTAAATCTTTAAGTTCTGGTTTAGGTAATTTTTTGTTGTAAGTGTATTCCTAGTTATTGACCCTGTTATAGTTATACATCTACAGCTGTAGGTAAATCACATGCTCCATTAATATGTTTATGAACATGTGCACTTGGTAAATGTAATACAATTGGAATATTCTCTTCATTATTCTTACTACTATAATCATCATAACTATCATTGTCAAAAGATTCTTAATAAGGTTTAATCTGATTTTTGACATGAAAAGAAACTGACCAGTTGAGGCACAAAATGTACACCGCACACTTTCAAAAGAAGATGCATCACACCTTGCCTGAAACAATGATTTAATATAGATTATTTTTTCTTTAGATAAAACACAAGATTTATGAAACAATAGCAACTACATAGACAAGTTTGTTTCAAATTTGTCAATCAAACGCATTACTCAATGTCAGGTCTAATATCTGCATCAGCTGATCACATCAAGACATTCACAACTTGTACTGAGTCTTCTACTCTTCATTACCAAAACACAGGCAACCAGTTAAACTATTCACCACAGTAAACATCTCACTGATGATTTACAAAACATTTAGAGGTGACCAATAGAACAATATCCTAACCTCCAGTCCTGTAGGGGATATTTTTAAATAATCGCTCACATCATTGTTATTAAGCATAACATTGATACCACTAACATCAGCTGTTTCATAAGAGTATGGGCGATTCTGTGAACAAAACCATTAAAAGTGATTAAAATTAAACCCAGCCTGAGATAGCTGAATGGGAGGGATACTGAAATCTATTATTTATTGGGATGGGAGGGATACTGAAATAAGTCATTTATTGGGATGGGAGGGATACTGAAATACGTCATTTATTGGGATGGGAGGGATACTGAAATAAGTCATTTATTGGGATGGGAGGGATACTGAAATAAGTCATTTATTGGGATGGGAGGGATACTGAAATAAGTCATTTATTGGGATAGGAGGGATACTGAAATAAGTCATTTATTGGGATGGGAGGGATACTGAAATCAATTATTTCTATGTATTAAATGAAAGATCAACTCATCTTTGCAACTGCAACTTCAAATTGATAAAGCAAGACTCCAGTATGCCATCAAACCACTGATTCTTTTATGAAAATATGAGCTTAGTATGACTTGCTTCCCAACTTTCTTGAAAGTGTGAACTTAAACTTTGCAGTTGTAACTTTGACCCTGATTTTTAACTTTATAATTTTCCAATTATAAATTTCCCTTTCTGTGAAGCATTTTTGGAACAATGGGAAAAGATGCTAATATAAATGTATTACTATTATTATTATCATTATTATCTGTGCCTCACCTTAAAGGAAACTATAAAAGTGGAGATAAATATGAAAAGACACAGACAATTAATAAAATGAAGCATACAAAGGAAAAACAAACAAAAACAGCAAAATCATTTGGTCACATAAGCAATAATCAGTTTTGCAGAGTGACTGATGTTCTGCTAATCAAAAGAAGAGGAAGAGGAAAAGGCTCTGCCATTGAAAACTGGATATAAATGCTTGTTCAGAATGACAACAGAAGCTTCCCTGGAATGGATAAGAGAGCTACAACTTTGAAAAATTGAAACCAGTGGTTGAAGCAAACTTACATGTATTGTCAAGAAGCCACTGAGAACAAAATCCAGCCTGATGCCTCTCAAAGTCTTTGCTTCCAAGCCATTCCTTCTCCAAATTTACTAACATCTCCGCGATACCAGAATCTCTTATTGTAAGCTTGTTTTCACCTGTTAATTCCACACAATGATTTGGTCTATTTGCATATACTAATACTATCAAAACAATAATCTAAATCACATAAAGTGAATGTAAATATTACCAATGGATTACATATTTAAGTGTTAGAGATGTTTAATTATGAACTTTCTGTACCAGATAGTGGGACAAAAGCTTACTCTGACATGCACAAAAGATTCTATGATGTATTCCTGCTTGATTAGTTTTATCCAAGACTGACTTAATGTCAATTAATGTCTTTAAGTCATTTCCTTGATTATTAGAAAAAAATTTCCAAATTAACATTGACTCTTTGCTTAAGTTATCACTCCTCTTAACTGTTATTGAATAAATAAAAAGTACTACAAAATTTGATTTTAGCAGAGGTACAAGTACATTCAAAAGGTGGTTCTCAATTTTTCATTTCAAGACCAACTTAGAAATTGGAGTGTTCCTGCTGAGAAGGGAGGGAAAATGGAGAACCTGGAGGAAATCCCTCTGGCAGAGGCATGACAAGAACTTTTAACAAACTTAACCCACATGTGATACCAGGTCTGGGAAATGAATCCATCCACAGTAGTACTGGGGGGGGGGGGACTGTTTTCAGCATCAACCCTTCCCTGCTCTTCCTTGGTATTTTTCCAACATTTTAGGGTTATATCAAGATGATCTATATATAACAAAGTGAAATAATACAACAATAATAATACTTGTCTGGGCAAACTTTTCCAAAGCTAATATTGAATTCAGCACTACACCAGGATATTCAGCTATTGTCTATGAAAGACAAAGAAAAAACTCATTAACATTAGATTTGCATTAATCAGGCATTCATTGAGTCAAAATTATAATCTCATATGAGAAGACATTATCCAGCTATTAAAGAGAGCCTAGTAAATAGACACTCTTTTTTCTATAAAAATAACCATCAAAATCACAGTGCGTATTATACACAGTTTCTATTGTTTTTCAAGCATGTCCTAATTTGCATACGTTAAAAACACAACTAAGAAAGTAACAAAAGCCTAGTAGTAATTGGTCTTTATTAGCTTGAGTTAAATAATCTACCAATGAAACATTTTCAATTTCGATCCACAAACACAACAAAGAAAGTAACGAAAGCCTCATAGTAATTGGTCTTTATTAGCTTGAGTTAAATAATCTACCAATGAAACATTTTCAATTTTGATCCATAAATAAATTTAGTAGAGTATTTAAGAAACAGCTGATGAGATAAACCTTATGATCGTACTGTATTACTGTAATCACAAGTGATAAGAAGTTCGAAATGGTAACAAAACTTACCAATGCAAAACGTCAGTTGTAGGAACAATGAACTTTTTTTTTGCTGTGAAAACTTTTTTTATGAAAAATTTGGTCAAAAATCAGGGTACATATTATACTTAACAAATAGATTCCAAGTTGGCAACTTGGAATCTATTTGTTTTATATAATTAAGAATTAAAAAAAGTTTTAATGATGACGTCATCTATACGTCTGTCCTCCAATAGATAATAAGTGAGAACCAATCAGAATGCGTGCATAACTGAGCTTATTATATAAATGAGCACGTATTATACATGGGTAAATACGGTAATGTCATTGGATCACCATGCCTTACCAGTCTTTTCAAAAGAAACTCCAGTGTACCTTGAGTCAACAATACAATACTCAGAGGACCTTAGGTTGAAAACAAATAATCCTTTTAGTTAGAGCAATTAAGTAAGTAATCAACCCAAATAGATCTTTAAATTTGAAGCAAATTAACAAACCAGCCAACTTGTCAGCCAGACATGCCAAAACAACAGCCAAGTTACGGCAAATAGAAGATGTGAGCTCATTTTGACGTTGATCTCTCTCGGTGTTGAACACAAGCTTTTTCAGGCTCTTGGACAGGTTCAGCTTTGATGAGAGAGTTTTTATTGCATCCTTGAATTAAAAATCAAGAATTTAAGTGTAGTTAATGTAACAGTTTATGTTGTTTAAAAATAGTAAGCACTAGTCAAGAAACATGACTTAAAATAAACCTGTCAAAACATAATGCTATCTAGATACTAGATATAACCTCAACAAACTTTCAAGGGAATGAAGAGGAGTTTTGTGATACTTCATATGTTGTAGTTTGTAAATTTAATCAAAACGAAAATTTGAAACCAGACCACAAATATCTTAATTTCCATTAACACCTTAATATTATATTTCCACCATGTTTTTTCAAGCAATTTTACATTTGTGAGAAATTTTCAATAAAGCATTCACCCTTGTAGGAAGTGGACACTCATCAAGAAGAAGACACACAACAGCAGCTCCAAGTGAATCTTCCAGAGGAATAGCAAATATGCATGACTTGACAACATTCAGCCATCCCTCCTCTGTGTTAAGTAAAGAGCAATATAATATTCCTTATGCTTGAAATGACATTCAGTTCATTATAAAAAGTTCAAAAGTTATATAAAGAAATATCCATTTACCTTCTTCTGCCAGAGAATGTAAAATTGTCATGCATTCTGGAGGCTCCATGTTACTAAAAAAGTAAGGACAATATGTTAAGTTTTCATACAAGAAACACTGAAGGATCAAAACTATTGGTGAGTAAAAGATCATTATTTCAAATGATAGTTAAGTGAAATAACATTTTGAGGAGTGGATAAGATAAAAAGCCACAAATTTATTGTCATAATTGAACTGCAATTTTAGACACTACAGGAAGATATGCTTGAAAAATTTAAGGCTTTACATGGATTAAAGAAGTGCCTCAAAGACAATGGCTGAGTACTGTCACCAACAAGACAACATGAAGCTGCAGAAGCAACAAAACCACATGAAGGACCCAGTGAAATTTAAGAATGCTCTTTGTTCCTGATAAAGAATTAAAATCCCTGCATTTGCCGACCTTTTTTATTCTTGGGATTAAAATGTTTCTTTTCAAACAAGCACATTAACATGGGTAATATTTATTTTATATCAACATTATGTTGGACTTGTTCATGTTCATATCTATGAATCAATGTTTTGGAAATTTTTTAACCTATAATTTGTACTTTCATTCTTAATTTCCAGCACTTTTTTAGCAACGATCATTTTGAAGCACAAGGAAAGCCATATATAATTTATATGACAGCAGGGAAAATTTTACATAAAGAATTACTTTACAGATTGGATATCAGAGTAACCTGTTAATGATAATACTGTGCCTGTTTAAGCTATTGAATAACTTCTTTTAGGAAACCAGAACATGTTTTTGCAATCATCAGTTTTAACCCCCTTATTTGGCAAAAATTATTTGAAGGATTTACATAATTCCAAGTAACAAAAATTTCAGGTGTTTTGTTTCTCTTTTAACGAATAAGGTTGCAGTGGCAATTTGTACAAATTGTGCCTTGGTATGCAAGATAAAAATTCAAAAGATTACCAAGCTAAACTATATTTGAGAGCCAAACATATTGCTGTGAAACGGAAACATTTATTTATAATCGATTCTTGGAATTCGAAAAAAAAAATTTAATTTTTAACACATTTGTTCTCTGTCAAGTTTTAATTTGACAACCTCGTCATGTTATTATAGTCTACTGATTGCACCTCATCATCAGGAAATTTATGCGATAAATTACTATTCGCATGCTTCCGTTACGCCAAAAGAAATTATACTGGTAGGGACTTACTTTTCTGCGAGCTTCCTGAGAGCACGGAGGGCATCCATAACAAGATCATCTGTGTAACTAGATCCACCATGACTTGTTGAGACATTTCTTCCGTTATCAACATCATAACTGTCCTGGCGCAGTGCTTCGTGAGTCTTGCAACAGCTAATTCCCATATATAACCACACGATCACCAGCCTCGAATTATCGTATACAGAAGTTCACAAAAACATGTGAAAAAGGCAGCATCAATTGCATTCCAGAAACCCACAAAGATTTCCACTACCGTCCCGGGCCTCCAGTAAACATAACTATCGATATTTTAGAGCGCCTCCGTGCCTTAGCGGTCAGTAAGTCACGCTATTTTAGAGCCCCTAATCACATTAGTATCATTTCTAGCGGTTAATCCCAAGTCTTATATGCGTACTCGCTCAATCATGCGCACTTACGTCACACCAAGGAGCCAATCAGCCGCCGTTGCGCCGTGGCGGCGAATATTCTATCCCATAATACTGTTTTACTTTTTAAGCCACTGCATCTATAGAATGGTAGCCAAATGGCGTCTTCCTTTCTAGAAGACCTATTCGAGAAAGAAGTAGATGAGAAGGAGGTCAGTGCGATGGTGGGATCGCTGGAAAGCCAGCTGGCATCGACAGCGATCCCTAGATCTCATCATAATGAAGTCAAAGCAACGGTTCCAGTCTCCAAAACTAGTCCTAAACAAAGCATCATGACTAGTAAAACCCCAAATCAATCGACCCCGATTCAAAGCCAAGCGGTGGCTGCCGTTCGTCCAGGGATTTCCTCATCGCCAGTGCTAAATGCGGGTGGTAGCACATCTATTTCTACTGTTGTGAATATTGCTCCTCGACCGACGGTTACAACTGCCGTTCCGTTAGCTCCACGACCGGCAACTATGGCTGTTCTTACTCCAAACTCTGGTTTTACGGGAGCCCCTCAATTCGTGACCACTATGATCAATGCCGATCTGGTTAACCGGAACATAAATTTGATTCCTCAGCAAATCGCTTTAGCACCAAGGGCTGTCACAAGTAATGTGACTGTCCAAGGCAATCCTCAAATAATCTCCGGGCCTCGAATTATTCCGCAAATTCAACCACGAGTTACCAACATGACAGTAGGGACAGTAGGCAATCTAAGGCCTCAAATTGTACTACAGCAGCAACCGGGAAGCACCGTAATTCAACCCGACAAGAAAATCAACATCGTACCCGTACAAACTCAAATTCGCCCTGTACCAGCGAGTGTAAGTGTATCACAGAATACAGGAATAAGAACTACTTTAACCCCCATCCGACCTCAAATAAGCTCAATACCAGGTGCAATTACTTATAGAATGCCAGTAAGCCAGATTGCTGTTGCAACAACAAACTCTGTTGCTGGTACTGTATCTGCATCTGGTTCTGTGACTAAAACTTCGAACACTTCTAATGCAGCAAATGTTGGTTTGCCTGTTAGTAAACCTGTCACAAATAATGCTAATTCCAATCATTCCAAGTCGCCACAAACTTCTACTACACCACCAGTCAGTGCAGCCAATGCAACAATTATTGAACAAGTAAAAGATCAAGCCCATAAGCTTAAAAACTTCTTCAATAACTTGATAAGGCTTGCATCTGATCAAAAATCGCCAGATGTTGGTAAGACTGTAAAAGAATTGGTGCAAGGTGTTCTGGTAAGTTGAAGAAGATGGTCTTGTTCCATTGAACTTTTCTTTTTTTGTTTTATTGTTATCTGGGTAATCCAGTAACACATCTGATGCCAGCCCATCAGTAAAAAGGTTAAAACTAATGTTGCTGCCAATCCCTCCAATACTCAGCAGTTACACATTGCACTGCCAGTCAAGTATTCACACTGATCGCAAATGCTCAAGCAGTATTACCTCATTATTGTAACTTTTGAATAATGCTCTCTAAGAAGATCATTCTGATTGATTTGGGTATGATTTTTTTCAATTTTATTCTGTGGGAATGGGGCTTGATAGACATATGAAAAATAGACAGTTTAGATGAATGATCCACCAGGGGGGTGTCCTATGTTACATTAAAAAAATATGTTACATTAAAAAAATATGATTCTTTCTTGCCTTGAGATTCACATGAGATGTTTTGTGTTCTCAAAAGAGTGAGATTGGTTTGTGATTGATGTATGGGCCTGTCAGTAAACGTTTGGTTAAGAAATATTAGTTAAATGCAATCATCACCAAAATTTGGAAATTGCAAAATTTGTTAATTTTGCCGTTGAAAAATTGGAAAATATTGGGATTCATTCCAGTGCCACCTGACCCTAATAAATCCCCCTCTTACCTCCTTTGGAGATTGAGGAAGATAAAGGTATTTTTAAAATCTGAAATCAGTAGCTAGTATCTGTGCATTACAAATTAATGTCCTGAACATTTTGCTAAATCCTCTCATTTAGGATGGAAAACTCACAGAGGAACAGTTTGCATCAAATCTGCAGACAACACTTAACTCTCCCCCTCAACCCAATCTTGTTGGCTTTTTAAAGGTAAGCTGGTATCCTTGGTAAAAAGCTTGGTTGCCAAACTGATGACTATTACCTAACTTTGTTTCTTTTATGATCTGATTTTCAATTTATATCTGAAGAAGTTTCAGCTTGCTTAACTTAGACTCGATTAAACAATGCGATTTTCTCTGCAGAAAACACTTCCATTGCTACGAGCACAGTCAAGATCTCAACCAAATTTACAGCTTTTGCAACATGTCCCACAAGCAATAACTCCACAAAAGATTCTTCCCCAGCAGCATCCAGTTCAACCAAAAAATACTAGCCCTGCAAATTCAACTTCTGCACAGATACAAAAACATAACTCCCATGTGCAAAAAATCCAAATTGTTCCACCAGGACAACAGATGTTAAAGCAAGTCTTTCTGACACCAGCACAACAGGAACTTTTCAGGCAACAACATCCAATTACTAATGCTCAGAGGGTGTTTGTGAAGACTTCAATAGGTACAACTGCTGGTTCTCAGGTTGTTACTAGTGCAAGGAATGTGGTTATGGTGCGTGCACCACCAGGGTCAACAGCAGCTAAAGTTGTACCTTCAACAAAAACACAACCAGTAACGTTATCAGCTTCAGCAGTTGCTGATAAATTGAAGCCCAAAGGTTTCACTGGAATCAGCAGGTATGATACTCTGTAACACACTGAACCTGAATTAAGGAGACAACCACACGACTCTTGCTAATGTGTGCATAATACAGGGTGTTTGAGCAATGCAGAATGTTTGCTTTGGGCAATACAGGTTTTGGCAAACCGGGCAATAATAGTAAATTGTTGATTGCTGGGTAAATACGTGATAACAAATAATAATTTGCTAACAGGACCACATCTAATAGTTTTCTTACTGTCAGGAATAATCATCAACCTTTGAACCTAATTACTAATTATTGGAATTGTTTTTTTTCAACTGGTAAACACAATCATCTTACACTGCAAAAGATTTTAGTTATTAGGAAAATTTGTCTTTAGGCTATATGCTAAGTGCATGCTACTTGAAACAAAAGCAATGAACATTGGTGTCTGCTCCCTCCACTGAATACAGGTTTCATTGCACCATGTGATTGAAAGAATTGTTTGTCATAGCTTTCAAAACAGTCCAATGAGCCAAATTAATAAATTAATTATTTTGGACATAAATTTGTCCAATTGTTTCACTTTGAGTTAGTTCTTCAGAACTGTTTACATAAAGGTTCAATTAAAGAATAAACTAGTATGCTGCACTTTGATTTCAGTCAGGTACACATAAACTGTGCGGCGTTGTTGTTTCAAATAGTGCAGTGCTTGTTCACAAAATGGTTGGAACATGTTGACTGAAGTTTTGTTTTGGGTTTCACATTTGCAGTAGTGGTGATGATGACATAAATGATGTTACCTCAATGGCTGGCGTTAATTTAATGGTGAGTATTCCATATTTCAACCCAGTGTATGGGGGTTGAACAATATATGGTTACTGTTTGCTGGTATAAACATAGCTTGCTGGAAGGTATGTAACATTGAAAATACATGTATTAAGTTTCTTTCCTTTTTTTTCTCTCAACAGGAAGAGAGTCAGCGGATTTTAGCAATTAACTCAGACTTACTCAGCTCTCAAACAAGAAGCTGTAAAGATGAACCTTTTTTAAATATTTCACCCTTTCAGAAAAGACTAGAGGCACTAGGTCAGTCTAAGGAAAGGCTTATTTTTGTTTATTTACATTTGGTTGCAGTCCTTTGTCAAAGAGACAAATATTTTTATTGTAGAATGACATTTGGCTGTGTTGCCAAATAGAAGTTCCTTCCTGTAGTGTACATGTACTGTATATGTGCTGGTTAGATTTTAAGATTACCTCGAAAGTTCTTTGCCCATTAATTTCTTGAGACCTTGATATAAACAAAAAACAGTCAAAAACAAAACAAAGAAAGAAACCAGGAAAAAGATCCTAGAGTATGTTGTTGTGTCTCTTCTGACAACTAATGAGGCTTTGAGGCATTTACTCGGGATGAAGGCATTTATCTCTTTAAAATGTCATGTTTGGTTTTGATTTGGGGGACAAATGGTCTGTCTTGGTGAATATAAAATGAAAATAGTCTGAGAGCAAAGTTTTCTCCATCTACAACTAGTTCCTCTGTTGCATAATCTATAGGAAGGGGTGTTATTTTATTGAAGAGGCACAAACTTTGTCATGTGTGCAAACCTTAAGATTTCCAGATCTAAAAAGCAGGAAAAGACAGCAATCTTCATCATTCTTGCCCACTCTCTTCTCACAATTATTTCAGTCAAGTTAACGAGAAATTATCTTTTCTTGTTGTCGTTTGGTAGAAAATGGTTTAATACTGAGTTTCCAATGAGGCCTTAAACTACTATAAAAAAACAACAACAAAAACAGTTAAAGACAAATCTTCGAGATCATTGCAGAATCATCAGGGATAATGTTGTGGATCAGCAAAAGCTCCGAGATGTGTTTTCAAATTTTTTTGTTAATATTATTTTTAGAGTAGTTTAAGGCCTCACTGGAAACTGTTATAACATTAAGTGAAAATCTTTTAAATCATTTTTGATGTGTGTTTCACAGCAAGGAAACATGGAGTTTCAGATGTATCGCAAGATGTTTTGAACTTAGTCTCTCATGCAACACAAGAGCGACTCCGTAACATTTTGGAAAAAGTGTCAACAATAAGTTTACACCGACTGGAAGTCTACCGGGTTTGTAAAACTTTCCTATTTGCTGTTAACAAGCTTTTTTCTCATCGGAAACCTTTTTCTCAATTTCTTACCATTTTCTACTCAAAGTTTCCTTTTTTTCCCTTTACTTTTCTGATTTTATTTCATTTTATTTTTCGGAAATACATGAACGCCCACTAAGCTCCCGAAAAGATCTGGGGAAGGGGGTCGAAACAAAAACTAGTACAGCCTTTAAAAGGTTTTAGTTAACTGTTAGTTTAGAGGGTTTGATTTAGTGGAAGCAGAGAGAGGTCAAGATTGAGGAGGGCTTATTAGCAAGTTTAAGGTGAAATGGAATTAGATAATGAATCGCAATTAGTGAAAATTGCGATTCCATACTTTGCCCCATACATGCGACTATGAAATTGTGTCATTTGAATTGTTCACTTAATTAAATTGTTACAGAAACAACACCTATAATGATGCATGTTAACATAGTGCAAGCTCTGTTGCGTTGAGAAACTTCAAGTCAATTGTGGAAGCCAGCGAAAGTTTGTTATTTTTTATTTTTCAGGATGACCCCATGTATGAAGTAGGACTGGACATAAAGTCTCAGCTGCGAGTCTTCGAGCAAATTGATGAGGTGGAGAGAAGGAAACGTGACGCGAGAGAAAGGGATATTCTGATGCGGGCAGTGAAGGTAAGAAACTTTCAATCAATTAGTACTTGTATTTGTGGCATGCGATTTTATGATAGTGAGAAACTTATCTCAGCCGCTCTTGTTCTCAAGAATCGCTTACTCGATGCAAGATCCCAAAGATCCTCGAAGGTTTACCTGTCAAAAGGTAAACAAGGGCCGCGGATCTGTCGGCTGTAGAATGACTAACTAAAAGAAAATTTAATTTTCTTATCAGAGTCGGTCAAAACAAGAAGATCCCGAGCAGGCGAGACTCAAAGAGAAAGCCAAACAGGTACCAACACTTCACATTTTCTCGCTGTTGGTTATATTTCAAATGAACTTAAGTGACCTTGAATCGTTTCCTCTCCTTAAGCTTCAACAAGAGGAGGAAGAGGTGATCCGGAAACGTGCAGCAAACTCAACGGCGCTGGCAGCCATTGGACCAAGGAAAAAACGAAAACTTGATGAAGCACTGGAAGGATCATCTACTTCGACAGTAGTAAGTATAAAAAGCACTTCAATCAAGGAGAATTTTGCGGACGGACTGTATCGTACTTTAGTCTTAAATGATCTCGTGACAAACAATCACACTGGTTTGATGTACACTATTTTATTCTCCTACTCTCCAGAAACTCCGATCTCACAACCAATCAACCCAAATCATATTCCTGTACTTCCGTCACGAACCTATCAACAAATTCAGTGTAACGCTTCGTTCACGACACTTTTACTACCGAGAAATAGGAGTGCAGCTGTTTCATCAAAGAAGAATCAGACATTGTCTTTTCGTTGATTGTTACATTTAATGAAACTATTTGTTTTAATCGCGGCAAGTTTTTTTTTCTCGTCTGTTTTTAGGGATCCCCGTCGTCGTCTTCGCCATCATCTTCCAGTTTGCTGGGAAATCAAAAAGATGTACGACAGCAGGTAGGACGGTAGTGTACTTATAAATGGATAACACGAGTTAACAGACAAAAAACACTCAGACTGTAGTCATCAACTAATCGCGCTGAGTCTGGACATATAGCATATGTCGAAAATTTGCACGGACATTTGTCCGCAGATATTATCTCTTTCAAGACGCAAACAGTTTTCCGAGAGCGAAGCTCGAGGAAAACATTGAGTGTCGAGTAGCAGATAATACCCAAGGACAAATATACGAGAGGCAAGAGGCTATTGTGTTTAGTATCCTTCAAATATTTTGCAACGCGCGTAAAAAAATGTTTGCGAACAGCCTACTATTTGCTGCATGGGATGTTTTCTTTTGAATGTTCTCTGATACGAATATGATCAAAAAAATATTTCCCTTCTTCTGCAACAACCATTTAACGCTCTCTCATCTCTAATTGAATTTTGAACGAAGACTTATCGTTGTGGTTTCATAAACCGACATGATGTGAAAAAAAACAATAAAATAAAAAACAAACAGGAGCTAAGAAGTTGAGTTTCTGTACATTTATATCTAAAGTTGTTAGGCAATATTACGTGAACTTCCGTAAAATAAAAGTGAAATGTTAATTCCTTAACGTTTGAATGATGCGTTGTCGTGTTCTCAACTTTTCGATTCCACGCCATACACACCCTGATGATTTGCTTACTGGTTAATATTTACTCCTACTTTCCTATTTCTTAGGTTCCTCGACAAAGGATGCGCAGAGTGCTTCTCAAGGATCTTATATATGTTATGGAACAAGAAAAAGAAACAACCAAATCGTTATTACTATATAAGGCGTTACTAAAATAGTAAATATCCTCTCGTCAAAATCCGCTTCGATTCTACTCCGGGCCTCTGAAAAATTTCTCCAACTGAGGAAGTTGTTGTATGACAGTGCTGGCTGCACTTCCTTCACTTGCGAACAAAAAATTTTTGAAAATAATCTGGGTAAGAAAGAAATTCTTCAGACCCCTAAGTATAACCCTTTCATAGACAGATTTGGCAAATTTTTCAGAAAACTCTTCACCGTGCGAAGTGAATAACAGTACGAAATGAACCTCTCAATTGCAGTCACCGTAATAATTTTTTAACGTGTGAGAGATGAGTAGGCGGTGGCCGCACCGCTGTGTTTTTGTACATTTTTTCTGTAATGCGGAACATTCCTGAGGCGTATGTTGTTGTGGTTGTAATTAGCTGACATTTTGCCGTGTAGACTTAGTGTAGGTAGGAAATGATTATAATATTTGTCTCAAGTCCATATTTAGGTACAATGCCTGACGTGGTTGTTAGAATATTAAAAACGCCAATTTCATTTTTAGCGGTGAGGCTATACTGTTTTCAGTGCCATGTTATTTTTTTATCTTCTGTTGTTCATCTAAGTCCATGGTCGAAAAAAATTTCTAAACGTCAGGAACCGAGAGTTATTTTTGTGATGCATATATATACATATAAATGTATCTTGATATCCCAGCATACCTCAAAATCAATGTTAGGCCAAAACATAC
This sequence comes from Pocillopora verrucosa, assembly GCF_036669915.1. Taxonomy (NCBI): domain Eukaryota; kingdom Metazoa; phylum Cnidaria; class Anthozoa; order Scleractinia; family Pocilloporidae; genus Pocillopora; species Pocillopora verrucosa. The sequence continues at coordinate 31,852,271 of NC_089314.1, read as the reverse complement.
AAACAAAGCAGAGCAGAGGGTGTACCAATGATTCCACGCTTTGGCAATATCAACATTTTTTCCCCTTTGTAACGCACCCCCTCCTTGTATCAGTTGATGATGTGGAGTTAAGGTTACTTCCCACTTTCGCGGGTATCCTTCAGGAAAAAATTCGCACGCGCACTATTTTCACTAAAATCCTAGCAAACTATACATCGGAAGAAAGCTTAATAACTGCAGTTTACGATGAAAATATGATTTAAGCGATTTTTTTAGAGGAAGTGTTAGGAGCCGGTAAGGCGAGAAACTACCGAGGGTTCTTCTATTGAATTTACCAGGTATCGGATGCCGCAGCACGAGCAAAATGGCTGCGCAGTCTTATTCACAAGGCATCGATCAACAAAAGTGTGTCAGACTTTCGATACTCTTCGATACTCTGATTGCAACGAATCGACATACAGCTTTCAAAATTACGTTTCCAGGCGATTGTTAATGTTCTCGTATCAAGGCTAGTACTTGCATAAAGAAAAGGAAACCTCGTTTTTAGCATTATGTATGGAAAATTTTGGTTTGACGGTGACTTCTTTGTTAGAAATCTGGACGCCAGCGTGGAACTGTGTCGTACCGGTCGCTTCCACAAAGGAATACAAAGGAATGTTTTCCTTTCTTAACAGAATGGTACTCTTTCTTTCTTCTTTGGGCCTTCTTTATTTCTTTTATTAATTTTTTTACATAGGACTTTCTTTCGCTTTTGATTTTTCCACGAGCAAAGATTTTTCCATAAACAAAGAGCAGATCTGACATCAGTATATGGGCAACTGCCCACCTACCCCTCCCCTAACTCAACAACAGTTAATTGACAACAACATAAGGTTAATGATGGGTTAGGGGAGGGGTAGGTGGGCAGTCGCTGAGATACTGATATTGATCCCAAAGAGCTTCCAAGCGTGAATTTTGTCAAGTGCGCCATGTAAACAGAATATGGAAATAATATGAAAAACGAGCCCAAACATGAGTGGTTACCGCGAAAATTCCCCCGGGAGATTCGCACAGGTCCGTGATTATGAAACCTTTCTGATTTATGAACTTTTATTTGAAAATTCGCTTTCTAAATAATTCCACAAATTTTGTTAATGGAAACGTTAAGTTAACTGTTTGAATACAGTTTAGTCGAATAAAAGAAAAATCGATTTTTACAGCCTCGGAAGGTGGGAAGTAACCTTAAGTAAATCGTCCGATTGTGTTGGAAACTCATGAAAGGAGGAGTCCCAATTTGTCAAATATTACAAAGAAATGCATTTCCCGGGTAGAGATTTCTTTACATTGAGCTGGCCAGTTTAGAGTCGTGTACTTTCGTCAGATTGCATCGGGTTCTCATAGATCCTCGCAGATTTTTCAAATTCGAAGGAGAGTTGTGAGATGACTGCTGCAGTCTTAGAATCTCGCCACTCTTTGACCAATTAAATGAGCACTATATCTGAGTAGACTTAAGGCTTTTTCCCTTTTTACGAGTGGTAAAGCATCTTTTGAGAAACAGGGCGTGACCCGACCACTCTTGATGGAGTAGTCACGTTGAAGACACTATGTGCAAATTACGTGAAAAACCAGCACAATCTCTGCGTTTGCGCTCCTTGCCCTCTGTTCGTTTCATTTTCAAAAACTTCATTTGAGAGTCGCTCTAAACCTAGCTATTTGCATCAAAAATTACTTCCTAGGGATTGTTTGCTGCTTTCAATCTATGGATAAAATGTTTTGCTTCTCAATATGATAAGATTGCGACGGTAAGTTTGTGACGTGTCAGCGTCGTAAACGTGAAAAGCTGTAGTGTACCAAAATGGCCTTGGATGACGTGTTTAAACAAGAAACTTCCTTGCGTTCTGTTGATGAAACTCACAACACATATATCCTAAAACGAATCTCGCGAATGCGAGTCCATTCTGTTTTGACAGATGTCGTGCTTGTCGTAGAGGGCAAAGAGTTCCCTGCCCACCGAAATGTGCTAGCTGCTAACTCAGACTATTTCATGGCCATGTTTAGCGGACACATGGCCACCACGAGTGATAAAGTCTCTGTTGAAGAAATCACTGCCACTGCAATGGAAATTCTCCTGGATTTCATATACCGAGGTGAGATTTTAATCACCGAGGAAAACGTCGAAGATGTGTTCTGTGGTTCGTGTTTACTTTTGCTCGAGTTTGTTACTCAAACTTGCTGCAAATTTATTCAAGATCGTCTCGCTTTGGGTAATTGCTGGGGAATTCGTGCTCTGTCGGATAAATTCAACTGCAATGATCTAATGAACCGAGCAACTACTTTTATCGAGGAAAATTTTATGGAAGCTGCAAATTGTGAAGAGTTTTTGATGCTGCCTGCTTCAGATCTGAGCGATCTTTTGATTGATGATGAAATTGTAATAACACGTGAGCAAGACTTGTACGAACTGTTACTGAAATGGGTGGAACACAATCGAGAGGAACGGGTGAAGCACTTTCCGTCACTTTTGGAAAAGATTCGTCTCCCTCAAGTTAATCCTGAATACTTTGATGAAATTATTGCCACTGATGATTTGGTTACAGAAAACCCAGAGGTTCAGGAAATCATTTCTAAAGCAAGACAATACATCTACTCTCCCACAAAATTAGCTGAATCAATGACAGAAACTGAGCCTTTCAAATGGCAAATCCCTAGAAGATGTTTGCGAACAGTTAGTGTTCTTCTGACAGTTGCAGGACCAACATGTGCTATTTATGAAGCAGAGAGTGATGCATGGCACAACATCTCACGCCCAAGTACACGGCACTGTGCAGGTCTTGAATCCATGGGCAAATTTGTGTATATAGTGGGTGGAAGTAAAGAGTGGAAGAGAATGAATACATGCGAATGTTATGATTCAGATCTTAATGAATGGAATCTCACAGCACCAATGAATGTGCCTCGCAGTAATATTGGTTTGGTAGCTCTGAATGGACTTCTTTATGCTGTTGGTGGATATGATGGGAAATCACCCATACGGTAAGGCTTGGTGCAAATGAAGTTGTTCTATAAGCTGGCCCAGAAATACATGTGTCTGGGGAGGAACCCAACCGAAGAAGTCCAGAAGAAAACGATATAAACTCAAGCCTTATATTTAGATACAATTACTTAACAGTAAATGTTCTGATAGGCCTCCTCCCTGTAATAAGCCTTCATTCGAAGCATCAAGCTTGCCCTTTTACCCTCTACCCACCCCTAGACAAATTTGGGTCAGGTCATGTTCTCGTATAAAATACAGTTTTTAATTTGTAAATTTTAGAGTATTTATTGGTTTCCATTTTGAATTTTGTACGTTTTCAACTTAGAAGGAGATACATACTGTAGGAAGTAATAAGCCATGAAACCGACTACAGTGTTATTCAAGCCTAATCAAACCATACTTAGCATGGTGACCAACCCTTTTCTTGTAATCTCACTTTTATATATTTTTTTCATGAGAAGAACCGTGGAATGTTATGATCCAAAGAAAGACGAGTGGAGGTTTGTGGCACCAATGAACAACCAGCGTGATGGTGCCTGTGTTGTGACGGAAGGTCATTGTATCTACGTCATAAGTGGCTATGATGGAAATAATTACTTGAGTTCTGTGGAAATGTATAATCCAGGCACTGATGTTTGGTCTTTAGGAGGTAAGAAGTTGCTGGGGTTAACTATGAAATAGGCCCTGTAACATGCTACCAAACAACCTGCAAATGTATCTTTTGATAAACTTATAGTACTATTGTACAATTTTACATAGTAAGTGTATTTTAAAAGGGCATCTGGAAACTTGGATCAATGTCAGTATCTGAGCAACTGCTCAACTGCCCCTCCCCTACCCCAACAACAGTCAACTGATATCAAGCTAGGGTAAATGTTTGGCGAGGGGAGGGGTAGGTGCACATTTGCCAAGATACTGATATTGATCTGGCAACTTTTAACTAAACTAGTCCAATTCATGGTACACCACATTGAACAATACTTAAAGAAAATAGCATATGAAATACCTCATAAACAATGAGTATATCTTAAAAGTCCCAGATATCTTTATATTTAAAAGTCTTTGTTTATTAACATCATCCTCAGTTGTGGCTCCAATCATAGAACGACGGGAAGATGCTATGGCTGCTGTTGTTGACAACAAAATTTATGTTATTGGTGGCTACCATGGTAACACATTCATGCCAACATGTGAAGCCCTAGATCTTGATGACAATGTATGGAATTTTATGGCATCACTGAGTGCTCCACGTTATCAAGCAGGTGTGGCTGTGCTGAATCGTAAGATCTATGTTTGTGGTGGATGGAGTGGGAATGGATTAGCCACCAGCTCTGTGGAATGTTATGATGTGGCCACAAACACATGGTCAATAATAAGGTCACTACCAACACCTGCAGCAGCCAGAACAGCTTTCTGTAACTTTCCTCGCAAAATGATTGAAAAACTGATTCCTGAAGAGTCCCAAAAGTCTGGTTCAACTGAAAATTTGGCACAGCAAATGAGGCATTCTTTTTTAAAGCATGGACAGCAGTCTTGATAACTTTTGCTCCTTTGAGGATAGAATGGGAAAACTATTTGCATTGTTGGAATCAAAAGTTTTCATGTCCCTTAAAGGAAACATATGGCAACTGCTAATTATTAACTACTGGCCCATTTTACAAGTACAATTTTAGTCCTTTTTAGTACACTTGCTATCCTTTTTGATGTGGAAGTTTCCAACACAAACATACCAATTATTTCTAGTTTAAATGGTTTGTTTAGGATCTGTTCTCCAAGATTTGAAACATCATGATGAGATTTGAACAATTTGCAGATTCCTTGATCAAGTGTGATCATGTGCAATGGTTTAAAACTTTATAATGTTGATCTTTCAGTGAGCTGGCTCAGATCAGTGATCATTGAAAGTAGCACTTAAGCATTGAAGAAATGCAGGGAATTTTTCTACTCCTTTGTCAAATTTTGATAATTGCCTTGCAGTATTGGAAAAAATGTTAGTCTGAGTTAGTTTGATTGATTAAAAACTAGTCCACTAAAGTGCTTTTAAATTTATGTAATCTCATGTTATGGGTCTTAGATAACTTATTTCAGTTGTTATGTCATACAAGTAAACCAAATAATGCTCTGATTTTAATTCTTTCTCTCTAGGATAGTTAGTTCAGTTATACTGAAAATCTTGTGTAGATGAAAAAGGACTGCATTCAATTCTCAATATATGTTTTATGAGTTACAGAAGGTATTCCAAAGGCTTTTGATTTTCAAACATATCACATTTTTTGGATTTATTTAATGTATAAAATACTAATATTGGCTAAATCCTTTAAGGAATATGGGTATCAAAAGTATGAACTGACCACATAAATTTAAATAAGGTTTTTGATAAAGTTTTCAGTGATATCTAAAGATATAGCATATCCAATCATATAGTTTAGGGTATTTCATTATTTTGATAACCTTAAGTTAAATTAAAAAAGTAAATTTATATGGTTGAAATAAAGCACTACAAATTTAAAAATTTGTGTTATTTCACTGGGTGAAATGGTGCCAGAAATATGAGAACAAGTAAAAAGTAACTAAAACTATTGTAGATTTAACTGTTGGTTCAGTGTGGTGGAGTTATTTATAATATAAACATGTAGTTTTCAGTTACTCATAGATTCGATCCAGTTTTGATCTCATAGATCAATTTGCTTCAAGAGTGGCAGTTTAAATTATATTAAAATTTTTGGATTTTCATTGTGGTGAATTACATTAGTAATAAAACCTAGCCTAAGTATCATCAATTTTTTCACAATGCAATAACCTGAATTGCGAATCACAAACTCTCTCTTCCGCTTACAAAATATAGCCAGTAACCTAAGCTAAGCTGAAGGGATTTTAAAAATTCAAGAACTTGATGGCAAGATTTTGGAAATTAAAGACCTCATTGGCAAGATGGTTAGAGACAGTTTACTATACTATCCACACACTCATAAATGGCAGAAAACAGAACATATGATTTCAAACAATTGCTGCTCTGGTTATGGCCAAAAAAGGTATTTAAAAGGGTCGTTAACAAATGGGTTTATCCCTTCACACAAAAATGTGATAGGCTAACATGCAAGAAACTCCATTTGCTACTTTTCACGGGGTCTAATGTGCCAACTGACTTGCAATATTTGTGTGGAATAAGAACTTTACTTATCTCTTAGGAAACATTATACTTACAAAAGCAGGCCTTGAAAGAGATTTAAAACCTTGCTTAGGTCTTTTGTGAGTTGCACAAATCAAATGATATTGCTATTTCAGTATTTTTGAGAAATATTTATATTACTATCATTCTTTTTGGTGATACAGTGGAACCCTGCAGACTCGAACCTAGTTAACCCCAACCCCATCCCACTAACTTGAACAATCCCAAAGATATATTGAACAAAACTACACTGTTCCGCTCATAAACGAGAACAAGCGAATCAATTTTTTTTCGGAGGCGTTTCCCATTGTTTTCAGTTGTCAAATCATTCATTGATCAATTGAAGCGTTCCCTCTGACAAGCTGTTTGTCGGCCGCCTTGCGAAAGTTCTAAGTGTGCATTAAGAAATCAAGCAGCAGATTTCCTTCGTCTTATTTCTTATTAAACACTTCAATTACATCGATGAGGTATTCTTGTGTTTATACTTCGTACTTCCAGAAAATAAATGTTATTGTAACAGTAGAGTGTTGGACTGGATGATAAGTTGCACTCGTACTTTACTCCTTGAGTGTGAGTAATGCCTCGGAGGTACTTCTTGAACAACTCATGACCCAGACCTCGGACTCCATAGTGCTCTATTTGTTTAGGAGGCACTGGTAATTTACGAGGTGACATGCCTTCTTTAAGACAGCCCCTGTCATTATCTGTTTGTCCATGCGTTCTAAGATGTAGCCTGAAAGATTCGGAACAGCAGTTTTTGTGGAATGACGTTTGCGAAACCCTGATTGGTGTTCCGACAGAACGGCATTTTTGGTGAGGAATGAGGCCAGGTGCACTTGAACTGCTCGCTCTATCATATCATTATCAGAAGAGATAGCTCTGACTAGGCTATCGAGGCGTTAGGCTTGTCTGACTTGGAAACTGTTCCAAGAAAAAGATCAAATTTATTATAGTTTTGAAATGTTTAAATAACCTAGTGCCAGAGTACCTCAGTGATTATTTTATCAAGAATAACCAATTCCAGTCATATGATACAAGAAGGAAGGACGATATTCATCTGCCCACACCAAAGCTAAGCTTGGGAAAGAGAAAATTTAGATGTTCACAACCAACCTTATTTAATTTGCCTCAAACCATTAAGCAAATTGAGTCCTTGCAGAATTCTAAGCATCGGATTAAAATTTACAAGTTTTAGTTACTACTATTTTTAAACTTTTTCCCTGAAGGACTGCATGCAATTTTTTTAAATTTTTCATTGTACCTTAATGAGCTTTTAGTTTTTATATGTTATTTGTAATTTCTACTACTGTATTGTTAGTTTTAATATCAGGGCCCCTCTAAATACCAGCCACGTAGCTGAATGGGCTACCCTGAATAAGAAGCGTCTATCACATCATCTCACTCCAGACAATACTACAATCTCAACTTTTCGTAAATACTTAAACTAATATTATTGTTCTTGTTCATGATATACCATATGCATTGTAAGTTTAATAAATTCAAAAAAATCACAAAACATATCGAGTCCAGGAGGAGAAGTAATCGAGGAAAACTGGGTATGAAGCACGAATCTAATCATGGCGGACATGAGGATTTACCGTGTGTTTGGAGGAATCGCAATGTTGTTGGCTATAGCAATAGCTGTAACTGTAGTGATTGATCTGGAACCAAAGAAGAAGATGATCCTTTTCAGAGTTCAATTTCTTTTAGTATTTTGTTTGGTACTTGGCGCTATTTCGCGTTATGTTTGGATTAATCTAACTGTGTTACTTCCGAACCGGCATTCGAACTCAAGAGTGTTAGTCTTCACTCACTGGATTTTGTATGTTGTTCTCGCTACTTTTCTTGGGCTTGCTTTCTTCAGTTTTGTCATTGGTCGAATGCTTATCAGTGTGGAGCCTTACTTCATCAACATGCTGGCATTTACGTGTCTAGGTCTTCTTATTTTGATTTTCTTTAACTTATTGGTACTAAGCGTTGTTTTTGGATTGTTACGAATGTGCAGCTTTAGAATTCCCAATCCTGACAAGTGGAAAACCATAATAGCTACAACTTTTTCTTTACTTCTTTGCATACAAGGGTTAACAACGGCTTACAAAGGGCCTAAAATAAGACGGGTTACTGTTCCTCTTTCTAAACTACCGGCATCTTTTGATGGTACTACGGTAGTACAACTCTCAGATATTCACCTCGGGCCTTTGGTTGGATTAGATACTCTCGAAAGAGTTGTGAAGATGGTATCTGCTATGAAGCCGGATATCATCGTCATTACAGGAGATCTGGTGGATTCTACCGTGGCAAACTTGAAAAAAGTTGTATTTCCTCTCAAGAAGCTGAGATCAAAGTACGGATCATACTTTGTTACAGGTATGTAGACGTTGGCACTCTGTTGCTGTGTGTTGATCGATTATTGAGGGGGGAATATGATTGATTAGCATTAAGAGGGGGTGTATTTGCACAGGGAGAAAGGACACTGGACTAAGCTTTTAGATCTGATGACACCACTACCTATGAATTGAAAAATAAACATATACTGCTGCCAAGTATTTGCACATGGCTTGTAGAGTTCACTAGCTTGTTGTCCATAGGTCCTCTGAAATATATAATGCCTCTAGTGTCCATATGGCAGATATGAAATCTATTGCCTGAGAGAACAAACTTTTTAAAACTATGGCAGTTTTTCTTGATAATTTTTTTTTGTAGTAACTGTGATATGATACCTGTTAGGCTAGTTCTTAACGTTAGTTGGTTCCTAAGCATGAAAGTTGAGTAGTCATTGAGTGTTTGTTTTAATTATTGGTAGGAAATCATGAATATTACACTGGAGATACTGATGCATGGCTTGAGGAACTCAAACAACTTGGAATTCAACCTCTTCACAACTCGCATGTTATTATTTCAAACAAAGCCAGTCCTGGAGACAAATTATATCTTGCTGGAGTAGATGATCCAGATGCTGACCGTATGAGGTGACATTCTTACCCTTTACTCTCTAACATCAAAATGCATATTCTCTGCACTGTTCTCCAAGGTGCTGACAAGGAGAGGAGCTTCTTTAATTTCTGATCATTTCCTTTATTCTCACAACCTTGTTGTGTGATTCAGGGCATTATTGTTTAATTGTTTCAAACCTTTGGTCATAATTGATAAAAAACCTCACCCCACTTCCCCCCTTCCCATGATTATAAGAGTGTATTAAACTCTTACTTGATTTCTTTGAAATTCTTAGTTAAGTGAAGTGAGATTAAAAGTCATTACAGTCTTATAGGACCAATCAGTGTAGAAGTGGAAGAAAGAAATCCGTGAAATTCTAAAGTAAAATTATGGAAAACATAATGATTGATGGTGGATGACTATTCGTATTTCATTTTTTGTGTCATTTTAGTAAAGCCAATTCTAACTTTACCAAAATTTAATTTTATAAATGCAGGTATCAGAACCATGGTATGAAGTTGTCACAAGCCCTAAATGGCAGATCCAGCAGGTTTCTCACAGTTCTCTTGGCACACCAACCAAAGGCTGCCCAGCAAGCATTGGACCAGTATCAGGACATTGATTTGATATTGTCAGGGCACACTCATGGAGGACAGTTCTTTCCCATGAACATACTGATATATTTTTTCAATCCATTTTTTGCTGGACTTTATAAATATAAAGAAAGTTATGTTTATGTTACTTCAGGAACATGTTTTGCTGCTGTACCTTTGAGAATTGGCTCTGTAGGAGAGATAACTGTGCTTTCATTAACTACCCCAAAGCTATGAATTTCTGTCAATCAGTTACTTTAGTGGGGAACCATTTGGGGTATTTATTGCAGCTGGAGCAGTGTTAAGAAAAAGTGAATCACCATAATTTTTTGGTAAATTGGGTTTGTGCAGTTGACAGTCAAGGTAAAAAGATTCCTAACTTAAGTCTTTCACCTCCTCCCTTGGAATCTTTGGCAACAATGAAGTTTCTCCATTTAGCCGTATCTTTGCCACATATAAGATCCTAAGGGTCTTTTACCTGACTGATATCCAACACAATACTTTTAATAGTTTAATGCTTTATTTGGTAATACTTGACTAAGTTTCTCAACACTTGCTCACATGGTGCTTTGGTTCATCAGTTTTTATACTCTTATGTATCATAACATCTTTAATTAAAGTTTATTATTGTTATCATTATTTATATTATTTCTATTATTTTTATAATTGTATCATTATTTATTTGACAGTGTGATTTTAGTCCACTTCACTCGAACTTATATGGATCAAGATAATGATAGTTTGTAATTTTATTTATCATTTTTGATATACTACTGATTTACTATTTCAATGTAATTAATAAACAGGTCAACATAAGCATACTCTGTAAAATGCTTCACCTTTTTTTGTCTAATAATGAATATGTATTTCCTCTACATTGTATTTTCTCATTCATCTTTTTATTCCTATTTTTGGGTCCTTTTTTGTGCGTGGTTAGAACAATTCACTTTGAAAGAGTTTCAAGCCTATCCTTACGAAAAATTAAATGAAAGAACCAACAGTATCAAGAGTCAATAACTTCTCAAGTGGCAGAATCTCTTTTTCTAGTTTCTCTCAGAATTTTCCTTCCCATTGTAACTAACACTTCTTTGATACCAATATTTCTTTCCTAGTGACAAGTTTAGTTTACTTATCAATTGCCCCTTTCACCTTATTACAAGCAGAAGAGAGTCGTTCCATAATTTCCTCCAAAATCACTGATTAAGACTGCAGAGGGCTGAACTGCCGTCCTGTCTTCTCCTTTTCCCTAAATGACGTCGCTAAAAAAGCAAAAGTTCAGCTGATTGCAGACTGCCTGTTCTCGGTCCTCATCGATTTCATTTATTGGCTGAGGAAGATATTGCATAATAGAAAGTAATTCTTATATATAAATAGTGATATATATAGATGAACTATGTATGCGAAACAAAACAAAAAAAAAATTATATCATGCACTGGCCGGGAATCGAACCCGGGCCTCCCGCGTGGCAGGCGAGAATTCTACCACTGAACCACCAGTGCAAACACGTCAAACCTTGATTTTTTTTAATATTTGAATGTAGTAGGCAGTGTGCAACTCTTTCTATCTGCGGCCAGGAAAGGAGGAGAGGGGATGAGACCCTGAGGAGGAACTTGATCGATAGGAACTTGAGTACAGTATAACTACATGACCAAGCGAAAGGGATTTGACAGATCTACTGGACAGATCGTCGAATGATTATCTCTGGTACATCAAGGTCATTGAATGTCAAACATCAATCAATTCTTGGCATCTCTGGGTTAATTTTTGCAACAGCAATCTCTAAATCACTTCATTTTTGTTTCCCTCCGTATGTTTTCCTGAGATTTCACGCGAGAAAAATTGCGGTAGTGGACAGAATTTCACAACAATCAAACATCTGCAGAAAAGGAACATCAGGAAATCATCAACACTGGAAATAAGACACTGAAACAAAACAGATTTAAATACAAACCAAGGTAACTGGATAATAACCAGAACAGAACCTCCTCGCAAAAGTGATATTCGCACAGTCGAAGTTTCCTGACAAAAATCTGCTAGCAGTATTCAGTGGTAAGTGAGGTAATATAAGATGTTTGCGACAGATCTCTTTACTCTACAATTTTTAAGATTTTTCCGCGGAGATTTCAATATGTAAGATGTTTGGGTACCGAGCTGTCATGAAACAGATTTCAAAGTTACCATCTTCACAGCTCCCAAATTGTTTCCTGTCTACATCTCGTGGAAACTTGTTCCTTCTTAGAGAGGTTTAGAGACAATGATCTCATAGCGATACAAAGGATTATCAATAACTTGGCATTTTATAGAGGAAATCTATGATCAGCTCTATTTAAATGACTGAGGAGATGTTTATTTTGGGCGGTTCTGTTCCACAAGGTTATGGAGAGTAACGCTTGTTTCATTTCCCACTGGGACACTGTCTAATCAACATTAGGAATAATTCAAAGCAAAGAAAGCTTAGAGCCACTGAAAGGTAACGTTCTAATTTCTGGTATCCTGTGTATTCTTTCGGTTATCGTACACAGTTAAGTTTCCGCATATCGAAATCACCACAGAAGCGAGCGCGGAAACGAAGCCATATGGAAATGGTCTCCATTCCTTCCAGCGACGCCATTCATTTCTAATTTCTAGAGCCTTTTTTGTTTGGCGTTGTTTTGGTTTAATGTTTGTAAACGTTTTTCTTTTCAAATGATCACTTCAACAAAAAAAGCAACTGCTGTTTCCTCCTCAATTATCCATTATTTTTTGGTCTTTGGATTTAGGAGTGACCTTTGTGTCTGGTGTAACTTGCGTGACACTGGAGTGTGTTTTTTGTCACAGCTCCCTATGCACGGAAATAGACGAAATATGCAGATGAAATAGATTTTTAAAGCCTATCCACCGGTTCAGTCAGATCATCAGGAGGAAATTCTGTGTCCAGGTACAACGGTCAACTTATAGCTCAGCAAGTGTTTCCTTCTCCGACAAGTATCAGATTTTCTATCGCATTTGAAATGAGCCCCACGTCTGATTGAACAGTGTCATCCGTCAATGTCACCCGACCTTCATGAACGCAAATATGCTGTAATCGTTTCCACAGAACTTAACTCTCCTAAATCGTGTAAGAAAGGTCGTTATGATGGAAGAGTAAACTCACATTACAAATAGACTGGAAAGCTCATATACTACATACGTATCTAAAATACCTTTGGTAAAACAATTTTTAACTTACCAATATACATCGGGAATTGGGGAGTGAAAAGTACAAGCGATCAAAAAAGACTCTTTATAGATCAAAGGTTTGCAACCTGCGTTCATCCGCCCTTCTTTCCACAGACAAATTGATTTCTTTTAAAGGAGGGGACGAATTCTCAAAGCCATAACAAAAACAGACTTTCAGAAGTCCTCTAGTTGATAGGAATCACTTTTATTCTTCCTAACTAATGACAAAAGGTTCGAGTGGCAAAAAGCTGTTTAACTTGAGTTAAGTCGAAGGCCTCTTCGTTTGATTGATGGATACTTAGGGCCTCAGGAGAGAGATTAGATCGTGCGGAGGAAATGTTAAATTCGGAAAAAAATAGTTTCTTTTTGCACGTTTTACCCTAATCTTCCGATTAACCAGCAGGATTTTAAATCTGAACAGTTTGCAAAATGAAAACTCCTCAATCACCTCTCAAAAATGCTACGTGGAACGAGGAACGTGAGGACGATATAGATAGTTTTATTTTGATCACGTCAGCATGAGCACAATATCTGAAAGGTCTTTTTTCTGCTTTTCAGAATCTTTCCCTGATCTTGAAAATATGCTTAGGTACGATATTTTACGAGAAAAATTCAAATGCTCCGTTTTACTCATAAAAGGGAAGTCTAGCAAAGAATAAAACGCTTCTTCTTTCCGTGAATCACATGTAACAGTTTCTTTACGCGCGATAACATAAATTTACCTTTGATATTTTAATTTTATTGCGTGATAACATGCTGTGACATTTTCTTCCGATTTGGTCAATATAAAAGAACTTGCGCAAACAAAAAAAGGATGTTTTGCGGGCATTTGCTTCATGTTAATGATATTTCCATTTTGAAATGTACACAAAAGCGTGAGTTCTTTCAAAGTCTTGGTTATGCAAATTCACGTACATTAGGCAATTTTAACCCGCTTTTCATGCAAATCATCGAAAAGTGGAAGTCGAATTTCGAGTTTGTCTACTAGCGAAGCTTTGAGCATAAGGTAATGATATGAGTGTACTGGCTTAAAAGATGGTACGATAACATCCGCGTTAACTTGATCGATTTGGTTCAATTTCAAGGCCATCCCGCAAGTGAAAGAAAGGTGATATTGTTTATACCTTGAAATTTTGCGACCTATCGACAGGTTCTAGGAAATTTATTTTGGCCCAGAGACACAGCGTCAAGAATAAATTAAATCCTGTCGTTGAAGCCGCTTGGTCGACGAAACCGAGGTAGGTACTTAGAAATCTTGCTGTTACTTGACTCCACAATTATCTTATCGCTTGCCTCGGACACTAATCGAGTACATGAAGTTACATTCGGTCCAAGTTGAAATATCTTGTTCGCTATACATTCAGGCGTCCTTGAATTGTCAGGCAAAGCTTAAATTAAATTCTTTGTGTGGTGCTCCACTCCTCGATTCTTCTCACCAAGTGATCGTGGACGCGCGAACTTGCATTCTCGATGAAACGTGCAGTCGTTCGTCGATTTAGAAAATTATGGTGCTTAAATTTTGTTTCTTTGGCAAATGTACCGTAAAAAAGCTGACCTGCTGACCTTTTTTTCTTTGGTTTATATTCTTCTTTATTAAACACAGAAAACCATCATTACTTTTTTTCTATTACCGTTTCGTTCGGAGGATTAATTTGCAAGAAACAATCTTTTATTGAAAAATTCCGGTGTTTTCCGCTTAATTTCTCGTTTTGATACCCAGTAGTGGCTTTTTAAACAGGCTTGGGTGGTCAAGGGTAGAGGGGCTGTTTTAAAAGGAAATTCTAATTTGAGACGACATCCTCTGGATTAGCATAAACCATAATAGAAGAAATAACTGAAATAGGGCGACACTTGCGTTTCCTCTGCGGCCTGAAGTTTCAGTGTGCTACTGTTAACGATGTAAGGTTTATATACATTTCGTTATTCTGTTCACTGACACGCAAAGTTAATTCAAGTCATTGTGTTCTGTTGATATTAAGCAATCTATGGCCTCGTGGATATTTAATCGCTTTGGATCAACCCTCCCTTGAGTTCAGCCTTCTGCAAACATTCCCCATGTACATTATAACAACATACAGGCATCCATAACTGTAGGGAGATCATTAGTTCCTCTACCGCAGTTGAAAAGAAGAATAAGGAATTTCTTGGCCGTATTGTAATGCATGGAAACTTCTTGTATTGAGGTCAAGAGAAGTATTGTTTGTCTGAGTGGTTTGTTATATTCGAATGCCAGTCTTTCTTTTTCAGGGTAATGTGTACTTACACTACTCATGTACCGTACGTCTGTTATATTTGGTAATCATGTAAATTGCAGACTGAATAGGTTTGTTCGTACTATCGTGAACAATTTAGACAAACTTCCAACTTTTTCTGAAATGAGGCGTTCAGGGTTCAGTTCCTGATTAATGTATTAACACATGGAAAACATCGCCAATTGCAAATTACTCATTTTTTTAGGGCTTCAGCGTTGTGTTCAAGATTAAAAAAAATTCAGGTCTCTCAGAGGCAAGAGTACAAGGGGAACAAGCACAGAAATAGTACAGAAAGCGAAAATGCAGAAGTTATTCAACACTCAACTCACAAGAACGACTTCTACGTGAAGAACATGAAAAGTTCGAGTCTAAAATTCTGTAGAGATAAATTTGCATAAAATGAATACAAGCTCTTATATTTCACTGATATTGGGTCGCTAAAAGTGGTTTTTTTTGCCTAAACAAAGTAGTGAAGATTACTCTTGACCCCCGCAGTCAATTTATGACCGCTGTGCTACAGTGAAATATACGGACTAATTTTGAAATTTCATAGAAAGTTGCTGCTGGAGCAATGATAAAAACAAACTTTTAAGTTTGAGTTTCCCGAATGCTCGATACATTTAGCCTGAAGGCGAATATAAACAAAAGAATGAGCCTAAACGTGGAATACCATAAGGGTACAGAACTTGCAAAGAGATCGCTAAGTATATCAGCGATTGGTCCATGACACATGAACCAATCAGATTTGCAGATTTGCTTACAGCACAATTGATGCCTTCAAAGAAGAAATAATTATACTGCACCCGATCGAACGCTGCAACCTGGATTCAATTTCTTTTGCGCTTTAATAAGTTTTTAAACTGTAGGTAGGTTTTTGTGTATTTTGACCCAGGCTGTACCGGTCCTCCTTGCGTTTTGTTTGCCTATTTTCTTTCTTTTTTGACTTTTTGTGTTGTCCTTGTTGTGGATTTTTTTTCTAAAATATGGTTAACACGGGAGTACATGATGTAACATAAATCTTCCATCCTTCAGGAAATAAAAATTCTTCTGACTATGGCTGACGAGATTGAGGAGATTAAGTTCCATATCATCAAGAATTCTGATAAATCCAACGGTATTGCTAACGGGATTGAGAAAGCGGACTTTAGTACCTTCAGAGGGGACATCATAGTATGCTGTGGAGGATACGAAGGGAGATTCGAGCTGGATACAGTAGAGGCATTCTGTGTGAACACAAACACCTGGGTTGATCTACCTCCAATGCCAGTCGAATGCGACAGTTTAACTGCAGGGGCTTATGGGAGTGCTGTGTTCGTGGCCGGAGGATCTGACAGGTGACGTCACTGCACTGTTGTTTTTTATTCTGAGATTTGCTTCGTGGGTTAGGTAAGCCAAGAGGCTCGGTAAACCTTTTTGTCTTTCGTCCAGAGACTCTTTATAGAGAACAAAATAGTCCTTGTGTGCACATGTAAAGCCCCCCACAATCGACTTGGGTAACCTTTGATTTACTTCCTGCGATTCTCTTGGATTGAATTGACCCAAATAGCACTTATGAGCCAACAGAACAGCAACACACAAAAGGTAAAGATATTCGAGGCTGATTAGGCATTGATCCATGTCTGTATTTGGCGATAAGGCGCTTTACAGTGAAACATAAATTTACAATGAAATTATAGCGTGGTACACAATCAGATTTTTTAGGCCTCCTGATGTAACAGAGGCCATTTACATCGTCACAATAAATTGAATATAACGAGTTTTCCGGGCTGGCCATAAGCTGTAAAACCAAGAAAAAAGTTCACAGTGATCGAAACTAAACTAGGATCCTTGCTATGTTTACATTATAAACATTTTGGAACAAACGCTATAACTAAGTTTTTTTGAGAAACGTTTTCGTTTCTCTATTACAGGAAAAAGCCTCTTAATAATGTGTCAATGTTTGACTGGCAAGAACGAGCTTGGAGGAAACTGGCCCCGATGGTCACAGCTCGCTCATACTCCTGTGGAACCATGGATAAATCGCGGGCTTGTCTGCTAGTGGCAGGGGGATTTAATAACAGAGAGCTGGACTCCATGGAAATTTTTGATGTGAAGACTGAAAGATGGCTGAAAGCTCCTGCTATGCCAACAGCTCGTACAAAATCTGGGGGAGCTATCGTGGGAGATTACTTCGCTGTGGTCTGTTGAATATCTTTTTTCCTCTAAAGAGAACTCTTCACGATATTTATTGTGTCTATAACAAGCGATTGGAACTCATCCGCCAACATTCCTTTAATGATTGAGTTACGTCCACTACCTTTAATTACAAGGGTGTAACGGTGTAGTTTGATCTTCCGGGTGAGTATATTCCTGAGAAAGACTGTTGTCGGTAGTGGTGACTGACGTTTCGACAACCTGAGCGGAAGTCATCATCAGGAAATCATCTGCTCAGGTTATCGAAATGTGAGTCACTTCTACCGACCACAGTCCTTCTTAGGACTACACTCACCTGGACGATCAAACTACATTATTACATGTTTACTCCCGGGTTCAAACCATTTACTGTATTTAACAAGAGTATCTCAAACATTTATGATGTCCATGTGTTCGATCTATTGGGTCTTTGATTAGTTTGTTGTGTTGTCTAGTTGTTTACATCTTCTCACATTATCTCATATCAGCAAGGGATACAAATGGGTTGACTAACACGTATGGTTTGTCAGTTCCGTTCTAGTCTACCCCACTTCTTTGTTATGGACTTACAGTTTTATTAATTGATACAGTAACTATTAATACTATTTTTATTAATATTATCATTATTGTTATTATCATTTTATCATGTGACGATGTAATCGCAGTAAAAATGGAATAAATTAAATGGGAATGAGCAAGCCCCGACGACCTAGTTAAAAATCAGCCCGGGAAGAAATTGAACAAATGGCTGGAGGGTCAGGATAGGAAGAAGTGATAACTTAGCATTGACTCCTCACAAATAATAACACTTCATCGCTTAAACTCAGACTGATGCCCCTTCTGTATCGTCAAAACAATAGAATTAGTGGTCATGTTATCTTATTACCTAATAATGTGTCAATCACTGTATTTTCAGGTGGGTGGGGACGAATTTGGTCGTCCAACCGATACAATCCAATGTTTCAACTTGAAAACGGAGAAGTGGGAAACGTTTCCCGCCATGAGCACGAAACGTCGACGGTGCGCAGTCGTAGCCGTGGGTGAGAAGCTTGTTGTGGCGGGAGGTCTGACGCTTGGTGACTATTCGCTAGATACCATAGAAATGTTTGATCTGCGCAACCGGAAATGGTTTGATCTTCCCAACATGCCTTGCACGCGATTCGGCTGTGGTGCGTGCGTAATAAATTCACAAATGTTTCTCTGTGGTGGCAACGAGAAGTTGAGAATGAAGGCGTATTCAAACCGGCTTGACTCGTTTGATCTGATGACGCATACCTGGGAAATCCTTCCAAATATGGCACACCGTAGGATCCATCCTGTTGCAGTGTCCGTCAGTGTTTAAACAGCGGTCCAGACGACAGCAAAGATGGACCACATAAAAGAATATCCACATCTAATGATGTGTCCAGGATGCTTAAAGTTCCTTTATACTGGAGAAGAACTTCGCTCCTTTTTATCTTTTTGATTAACTTTTCGTTTAAATTATTATATTTTTTAGAAGACTAAATTTCCAGAATGTGTCTTAGAAATACGACCAAGTTGATTTTTTTTAAACAAAGTCCATTTTACCGAGAGAATGTTCAAACCACCCAAAGATAAGAAATTGAGGTGACGTGTATTGTTGAAAGAAGTAAAAGATTGATTCCAGAAAAAACAGCTTAACGCAATCATGATATTTCTTTTTCTTTTTTCTCTTTTCGAAAAGCTTTTAGCGAATCCGAGAAACTTAAGTAAGTACACTGACATACATTGCACAGCGATTCAAAAGAAAATGCCTCTACTTTTCTTGCATTTCGCAAGTGCATCTTTCATAAGAGTAACCTCCTATATCAATTTTACAGCACTCAGTCAATTTAAGTTTTCCTCCGCTCGGCTGCAGCGGTATTGTGACAGTCTTTAAAGAACATACTCCTCAGCTTAAGCGCAAAACGGAGAAATCTGAGTATTTGTCGCTCAGCAAGCACCTAAGCGAGTGACCTTTCTTAGAAGACTTTTCACGCTCCTACCCTTTGATTGCCACCAACAGATGGATGGTAAAAATGATAGAAATGCGGGATTTTGAGTCGCTCCACCTCTATCCCGGACATAAGGATCCTGTCCAGTAGTTCCCAGTCCTCTCCTCCCCATCCAGTAAACTCCTGTACGTTCATTCCTCCCACGTGATCAAAGTCAGACTTATAAATTGCAAGTAGACCAAATCCAAGTGTTTCCCAGTAACCAAATGGAAGCTCAGGATAGTAACCACAACGAAGTCTTTTCACTACTGGTGCGAAAGCCATTTTCCCTTCTACGCAATGCTAAAAAATTAAGTAATACTGATGTTAAGTGTTTGACTACGAGCAATCGAAGTTAAGTTGTAAAATCTCACTGATTCCCATTAGGCAACTCTCTAAAACCAATGTACCTTGCGGATGGTGGTAATCAGATGTGAAGGGATCTTTAAGTGAAGGTCGCACATGAAGAGTATGCTATGAGGATCCTTTACAGCCTCAGCTCCACGCTGAAGGGCCAAGGCTCTCTGGAAGTCCTGGTCCCCAGATATCTTCACCAGCGAGTACCACTGAATAGAACTCCTTTTTAGCACGGCTTCTATGTCGATGTCCTTGCTCTCATAGTCAACGATGATGACGTGTATGTTGAAGTCCTGAGTTTGACGAACTACTTCTGTAAACAGTAATAAGGGAAGAATATGTACCTACTGACTGAGTGGGAGGGGGGGGGGGGAGGCCGCACGAGAAAATATGAGAGAGAGAGAGAGAGAGAGAGAGAGAGAGAGAGAGAGAGAGAGAGAGAGAGAGAGAGAGAGCCAAAACTTTGTCACTGAAAAACCTCCATGGGAAGTTTTCAATAAAGTATTGTATTGTATTGTTTATTTTTTCCGTTCCGTCCTCCCACTCTTGCAGTAAATAAGTATTGTACCACATGACCACTGGCTAAGTTTTGAAAAATGCGAAAACCTTGTCTTAACTTAAATAGCCTGAAATGCAATATACTAGCGCGCAAGAGAAAATCACAAAAAATATTCTACAATAAAAACTTTTCCCGTCTTTTTTTTAGAGTCAGAACAAGAGACTCACATTTTACCGAAAAACGCGATTGACATTGATTGGCTGGGGCTGACTAAATTTACTAAAACATTTTTGTAACTCTTAACCATTACATGTGCTGGGACTGAATGAGTTAAAACAAGAGAGAATTACCTACAAGCTTCATGACTGTGATGATGAAATTTAAGTAAATTCAATTTTAAAAAAGTACACGGGCTCAGGCCAAAAGGAAGCGAAAGATCCAGTGCGCGGCGCAGTACGCTCATTTTGATCTGCACTCTTTTCAATAATTTCACTCAATAACGTGTTAGATAAGTTCAACTTTTTCAGCACCTCTATACAGCAACAGATCGCATAAAGTAGACCATAGTTCCTAGCCTTTCAGGAACACTGCCTCCCTCATTACCCGAAATCCTACGCCGGATGTTTATAAAGGTATGCCGATATAGCCTCAGTCTAAAAATACCTGCAATGTTCTTTATAAAATAAAGTGCCCAGCGACCAGATTTTCTCACAGGAACTATAACATTCACAATAGCATTTTTCTTCCAGCGGAATCCTGCAGGATAACACAAACTGTCTCCTTCAAGGGGCTTGTACACGTATTCGGAGAACAGCACGCTCCCACGATTTTGTCTATCAGTTAAGCGTAATTCTAGAAGGAAGCGATCGCCTTTCTGAGGGTCGAGTACGTGCTCAACTGAAACTATTTCCTGAAATGCGTAATGCCTATAAGAAGATAATGTTACATACACAAGCCTTTAGTAAGGCCTGACTAGAAGACAAAATGCTTTCTTAGCTGATTATGACACGCAAGCTGTGTAAGTGGTAGTCTTTGAGGGATTAGCATAAAATTGACATGCTCATTCAGAATACGAGAAGTTGTTAAACAAATAAAGATCTTCAATGCGTGTCATTAAGGGATCTTTTTGGAAGCTAATAAATGACTTGGACACTGCTTTCTTTTTTATATTGGAAACTGGCAGTTTAGCCTTTAGATACTGAATTCACTCAACAATAACAATATTAGCCAATAACCTTACTATTCAATGCATTAAACTGAAAAGCGGCGCAGGAAAGTTAAGCAAATATTTAACAACAGAAAACTTTTCTTTAAGCTTGCTATAATGACATAGCTACTATAAGAACATATTTTATCATCGCAAACCCTTAGAGGTACTCAGCATTTAAAGCTTATGAGCTTGGGCCCATATACTGCAACTTTGACTTACTGAGGATATTTTCCTTCTAAAGCATCCATGAACATATGGGCCACACCCTGAGCCTTGTTCGGATTTGTTAGAAGATTGCCAGCTGCATTTTCCTGCCACCAGATATCTTCATTTTCCATTAATGCGAGAGAGTTATTAGTGGTATCCGGAGGATAAACTGAAGCAAAATGTGTGTTACTTTTATTTCGAGCACCCTGTAAGGAAAAAAAACAAAAACACATCGTACCTTATATTTTTAAAATCTGACTTGAACTTTTTAAGCTGGTTCTATGTATGCTCTTTCGAGAAAAGGTTTCTCTCGATTTTTTCCTCAGCAGTGGAGCTTTTTGCAAAACCTAACATTGTTGTCGGCCACTTGAACAAGTAAGAACAACGTTTGCTGGTCTAGATAAGTTGCCAAGGACATATTTTCAGGAAATTGTGATTGTGTCAGGGCTTCACTATTTTGTAGGCCATTTGTTGTTTATAACTCACCTGGAATCGAATCAGTTTATGTTTGACCAAATAACTTGGTTCATACAAACACTCAGGCAACACAGCCTTCATATCTTCCCAAATAACAAAAGGTAGAATGAAGTCACGTGATTGTTGTGACCCTTCTTGGTAATCAGACAATCCAACAGCGTTATCAGGCACGTGACTGTCATTCATAGCAGCCCACAGATATTCACTGGTCACAATACCGAATACCGTGTCACCCTCTAATCTCCAAGTCACCAACAGATGAACTCTGCCAGAATGATGTTTGTGAAGTACGTTGATAAGATATTTCCTATTTTTTGTCAAGTAGAAAGCTGTAGAAACCTGTGTCGCGTTTTGGGAATAATTTCCAGGTTGTCCTTGACCAGGATTTTCACGAGAACCGAGAAAAGCAATTTTCCGAAGATTAGCTGAAGAATCATCGGAGCTCAACCACAGTTCCGAATTTCCACTCGAAGAAATGGCGAAGTAATACTTACCGCTAATAGATGGTGAAATAAAGCCAAACATTCGTTCCCCAAAGTTTTTTAAGTTTTCACCGTACGAAGAAGAGGAAGTCAACAACCTTCGTTTCGATGGAGCATGTGGGAATAGGATAAATTCACGCAAACTTTCCACTTGGAAGTGACAGACATCATCCCAAATATGGAGATTTAAATGTCCTCGTAATAAGAACGTTTTGTTTCCATCTTGGCCCGGTTGGTTTTCTGCGCGGAATGGAGGAGGTTCACCTGAAGGATAGTTAATATTATTGGCTACGAAATCACTGTCTCCGTGTGATAGCAAACCAGTTAAATTTTTAACGCTCTTTATATCATCAATAAAAATATCCTTTTCCTTAGTAAAGGTTTCTTGCTGGTAGTTTTGAGCGCTGAGCAAACTCTTTCCTTGCTTCGGTTCAAAAAATGATGTTGTCATCAACTCTTCCGAAGAGCGATTGATATCATCAATAAAAATGAAGGACTTCCTCGGCTGTTGAAAAGCAATGTAAAAACAAACTGTAAATGACAGAAAGAAGAATAAAGTCGACAGAACTTGCTTTCTTTTCCTTTTGATGTTATTGTAGCACAAACGCAGAATTTTGACGCTCATCGTTTCTCCAAAATCCGAATTGTCGACTAGTGTTTTGGTTGATTAGCTTCCAACGAGTTAGGTTTTTTTTAATGACGACCTCAACAGCGGAAAATCTCATTTAAATACCGTCCATACATTCTTCTCAGAGAAAGGTTCTCTCTTAGCAACTAAAGCAGCGTTGTGCTATAATGCTTCTAAACTATAGAATAAATCAGTATTCAGTTTTTCTTTTTTTAAAAAATAAACTCCTCATTAGTTTGCAAAGGAGAAACTTAGTAAAGAAACATGAGAATTAAATTCAACTTTGCCTACTGAGGAGAGTTCCCACTGTTCAAAACAACAGCAACTGAAGGCCAACAGACCCGAGAAAAACTTTTATGTAAACAACATGGAGGTTCTATTGGCTTCCTTTGATTAGATTACCTATAGCAGTTGTGTGGTTGGTAAGTGGAGTACTACGACTTAAGCGAGGTGAAAACTCAGAGAAGAAAGACGAAACTATGTAGGATAGACGAGGTAGACATGCCTTACAAGCGACCCTGTTGGGTTTCATGTCCCACAAGATAGGTATCTCAGAGAGCCCCATTGTTTAGTGATTCCCAGAATCCCTTGCTGCATTGTAAACATGGAGACGCTTACACGTAGAAACGTTTAATAATTACATAAAAATTTACATACCAATCGTGGTGTAACTGTATTGAATAATGACTCGCGTAAGGTTCGAATAAACAGGTCTTCGCTGAATTTACAGTATTCGGTCTGTGTTTCAGCAAAAATATCCGAGTTTGCGTGAGAACTGATTTTGATCAAATTTTATCATAAGCATCTTTTGAAGATGTTGCCCTTTCTTTGCAACCCCGTCAGTCCAGGAGCTTTAGACATGGATATCTGCGAGGAAAGTCAATGAAGTGAAGAGGATTTAAGCCGCGGATAATAGGATTAATTAGCAATACAAATTGAATCGTCACTAATCTAATGAAGTAACTTTTTCTAAAAATGTTGCTTTGGTGATGAGTACAAACTACGATTTGATGAGGAAGGCAATCTGCTGATTAGCAGACGTTGAACGCGCCGAAATTAGAGGTTTTGACACAACAGGAGTCGTTTTACTGTTATTAGGTCCTTGGACTTAAATGCATAATTTATGCTAGTTGTCAGCAGGTGCGAGGACAATTAGCGAGTCAGCCAATCAGATTGCTTTATTTCTGTGATGCTTATTCTTCTTCGGGCCAGACGGAAAGCGTGTGTTATTGTTGTACTTCTGTCCTTGTCGTACTCAAATTTCAACCCGTTGACGTTCTACGCGAGTGAAGAGAGTGCAAATATAAATATAGAAGACAAGAGACATCGTCCCAGGAGTATTGCTTCAGAAGAAGCAGGTGGGATGATTTCTAATCATTTTTTACATTCACCTAAGAGCGAACAGTGTTCGGCTACTTCGTACAAAGTACATAATTCTAACCTTTAGTGAATATTTGAAATCGAGGGGGATTTGCCGTAATCTCTAACTCTGTTTAACGATTGAGCCCGCAAGAAAACGCATTTTCCGTTTGTGCGAAAAGGTAAGCAGCATTTTGGCGCCACTGGTTTATCGACCAATTCGTTCGCAGTTATGGCTGACCAATTGTCGGTTTTTTTGTTTACATTTATCCCATTTTTGTCTTGTTTAATTTGGTAAAATCGAGAGCACGTGGCCGAGGCAAATTTAATTGTTAATCCACAAAGGTCCACACTAGTTTCCGTGTAAAACTCGGTTACAGTTATTAAAATTGTGTATTTAAATGTGAACATAAAAGTGATGAGTTGCCTTTATCATTCACATCGAAGAGTTAACATTGAAGTGACAAATCACATCTGCATATAGCAACAAGCATATATTACAGACCAGACCAACAAAACAATGATTATATAAAGATTGAGGAAAGATGAACCTGAGGGACTGCAACAGTTTACTCACAAAGTCGAGGATTAAAACTTAAACTGTTTGAGGAACAACAGACAGAAGTCTTTTGTCAATAGGATAAGAATTGCCCAGAAAATCTTTAAATGTGTTTATGATCAATATATTGCAGAGAAGTTCAGCATATCCTGTCTCGTCAAAATAGAACAGAGTGCACCAACTATCGACTTTCGAAAAAACACTGCTTGCGAACGATAACCTACAAAATTTGTAGATTTGTAAAAACATAACCGGCGAATAAGGAAACTCAAAAAGATAATTTACCACACCATCCGATTTACTTTTTCCGTAGTGTTATCTCGCCTTTGGATAATTTAACCATAAAAATTGATTCGTTTGGAACAGATAGTTTGAAATTTATACCCCGCCCTGTACTTTAATTCACGAGTTTTGATCGGCGCCGCAGCAATGAAATATTCTTCGGTAACTCAAAACCCTTAGTGAAGTGAGTCATAAAGGTCAGCCAGCAGATCGCCTTGACCGCTTCATTGCCAAGGACACCACAACATCCCACGAAGTATCATTATGCGAGCCCTTGCTGTGACAAAACAAAGCTTCGATTCCCTGTTTTGTAAACATTGGCGGAATTTCATAATGTTTGCGATAAGGCAGCATGAATAATAAATTTTAACTGTTATCAAATTTTGAAAGATCTTTCTCGTAAAAAGTGCGCGAAGATGTGATTTGTCTTTTTTTTGTGATCTCTCTAACTGTTGGCCGTGTAAAATATAACGTGTGCCAACTGGAAATAAGAATTTTGCATTAGTATTCGTTCCATTGTGTTACCATACATATCAAGCTGTTGCTTGTCTGTCTTGAGTTGCGCCTGCGTAACCGCCATTTAAAAAAAAATCAAATTCATTCAAGAACTGAGCCCGTGTTTCTATGTATGACCATTTGAGGTGTACTAGTACGAATTCTAATTGAAGATATATATTGGAATTTGAAAGCAATTTTTCATGAAACATTCGGGCGGATTCCAATCTGCTGGCTCAAATTTTTGCACGCTTGTTCCCTGCTTTATCTGTTTGTCTAACCTTAAAAAGTGTTTAGTGTCACGATAAAATGCTGGCTCAAAAGGATGGCACCGATCAGCTTTGTTACCGTCATTCAAAACCTTTTCAAATACGTCTTCTTAAATGACCTAAGGAAAACTGTGTTTTGAACAAAACAAGCTACAGTTACTCATTCCTTTCAACGCTTAGTCTTTGTAATGACTTTTGCGAGAGTCATTCTTTCAAAGTATAAAAGTTTTTAGTACATTAAATACTTAGACTAGGTTATATAAAAGTTCCTCTCCCATCTTTTTAACTCAAATTTCTGAAGTTTAAGACACGCATGTTAAGATACACGTTGTAAGAAATAACCACTTGACACCTACGGGCTCAATTAACTTGCTTAATTTTACCCTTCACTTCTCCGCCCTCTGCATAAATTTTCTATACAGCCTTCCATCAAACAATAACAGTAAGACTCCGAGTCTAAGATGCCATATCGGTACCAATCATATCATTACTAGAAATAGCTAATGAGCCTTAACCAGTCAACCATGATACCTTTCAGCCCGACATAACTTGAAAAGTAGTTCAGTAACAATGCAGTCCCTGTACGTCTGTTTCAACAAATCAAAAATAGCTTTTTCCGTTTTCTTTACCGACCAACCGTGACCTAAAAGATTTAAAAAACCTAAGCTTGTTTGTTGAACTATTTTTCCTTGAGAGAGTAGAAGTATCTTCGTATTGTTTCTCTCATTGTTTTGAAACTGTATCATTATTTTACCGAACTCTCGAAGGCATCACACCCAGAATGGCGCGTGACGGATCGTTCTTCTATGGTCAAAGGTGACGTTTCGTCACATGAAGACGTTGCGCCGTTGACGTCATATTTTTTTGCGTAGGTATGCACGATCACGTCGCCATTCATCATGTTGATTAACCATTAAGATGATATTAACCTTGAAAAAGGGAAATTTCATTCATTTGAACTAAGAAACTCCTGGAGAATTTAAGAACTAATAAGTGAAGACTGAAAAAATAAAAATAATTGATTGACATTTAGAAACCACAATACCGTCTGCGTAGCTGATTGCTTCACTCGTGTTGTTTAAAATAACATTTTACGGTGTTTGAAACCAAAACTTGTCTGAAACCGAGAGAATCACAGATTTGGTCTGTAAATGGTGTAATGACGCCGGGAACGAAAGTGCTGCCGGGATATCCATTCAGTTTTGGTCTAATTATAATTGAGTGATCATTTGAGCATAGATGAATTACGCTCGGAAGTGCTAGTAATATTGCTGTCACATCACGTTATCAAAATTATCTGAGAGAGATTCTCGTTCCTGGAGAAGGTATTAGAAGAGTGGTAGTTCTGTAATATCAATACGTTTGGAGCTTCGATGAGTTTTTACTGGTAAGAGACACATTATATTTATTATACTATCAGTCAAGTTACATTTCGAAGTAGCAGCTCTCTCTTAAAACGTTCTGCTTAACTAGGCTTGTCGATAACGCCATGAACTGAACTTTACACAGCCTTTTTAGACTCACTGCGTTTACGAAACAATAAAATACGTTAAATTTCCGCTTAAAATATTTCGTTTTCTAAGTAGTTTTCATTTCGACACCGGCTTGTGTATTTTAGCTTTCAGAGTTGTTTGATTTATAAGTGTTATTCAAAGCCGTCGTCGTCGTAGTGAAGAGTTTACATATTTTACATAATTATCACTCGATGAATTGGTCCAGAAACGTATCTAGACCCCTGCTCTGTTCAAATCTATGTGCTCCTTTTAGTTAACCTACCAAGAACTATTTAGAAACGAAATTATCTAAGTAAAAATGAGATTTTTGAAGTCAGCTTCATTTTTCCCTAAACTTAAAACTGAAGTAACCTTAGCAGACACGGCCAACTTAAATTGAAGTTTCCTTAAACTTCGTTGATCAAGTTTGTGAGTGTAGTGTAATCTCCTAGAGATATTCACAAGTCGATAGTGGAACAAGTTATGGCTTTTGGTGAAAACCAACAAATCTTTCTTTCCAGCAGTTTGACTCTATCATTTGTAAAGTTTCCCTGCGCAAGAGTTTTTTACAAACTGCCTGAAATCTTCTTACATTGTGCAATCGAAAACTTTTTGATCACAAATGGAATACCATTCGTTATAAAAAGTTTCTTTGAGAAATTGAGATCTATATTTTTGTAATTATTTAGATCTCTGAAATGAATACCTGGGGAGATCGAATTAAGACCTTTTGTTGAGGTACTCCGAACTTTGCGAGTTGTTTATAACCGGCGGTCATTAGTGAGTTTACGTGCAGTAGCAGCCGAGTGGAACAATACTCACAAGAATCGACCTTATGAAGTGATAAAACTTTTATAATCCCAATGCTTGTAATTAAGCTCTTGCGCTCATCAGTTTTCTTCTTATGGGATTTTATGCAAGCTTTTAAACTTCAATACGAACAAAGCCACCCAGAGAATTTGGGAAGAAAACGCAATTGTTGTAATGTATCTGCCATGAATCGTTTGTGCTTAATTAAGCTTCAATTAAAAATATACCGACATTGATCTTAAGCATCTTTTTCCTTTTAAATCGTAAAAGCCACGTGGTACCGAGATACGATCTGTGTCTTTCGTGTGCTAAATGATAAATAAGGATCAATGGACACTTATTAGAAAGGTGAGGCCGTGATTTATGATGATTAATGAGTTTATGAGACTTAAGTGTTATTGCAGAATGTAGTTGATTCTAGTCACGGTTTCAGAAGCCTCCCAAGCTACTCTTTTGAGATGGTTTCTTCTTGTCACGTGAAGCCACCTCTTAGATTCCTTCCAGTTTCGTTAAGCTTATTGTTGTTGACTACGAAAGTGTTGCTCTTTAGAGTGCCACTAAACCACTCTCGGCCGAGGCTTTGTTTGTTTGCGTGTATTTCCAATTAACTTTCTTGTATCGAATTTCCGCACTCCAGTCTTGAATTGTTCTCAGTTTGTCTTGTCTTGCTCGCTGAAATGTGTTGACTGATGATCTGAATACCTAACTGAGAGACACGAAAACAAAACTCGTGTACAGCAAAAGAGACTTGAGTTGTCGATTTCCTCCCGGATCGCCGCTGGCCCGGTTTACTTAGCAGCCTAGTTAATCCTATTTGCTAGAAATAGGTTCCTCGATAACCCTCCATCTATGGGAAAGACTGTTGCGCACTGTTGGCGGGCTAGTGAAATAATAACTGACTTTGACAACCGCTGTAGTGGATTTTGGAAAATGGCTGACATGTTTGGCTAAGTATTTTGACCAATTATTGAATTCGGGATTCTGCTCGCGTGGTTTCGTGCAAGGATTGCGTGCGATATCTCATGGTTTACTCCGTTGACTGGGCGTGCCAGAAATTTTTATTGCATGGAGTTTGAACACTGCTTTTTCTTTCACGTATTCAACTAATAAATAGCACACAAAATGGAAATATCATTTTTTGAAGTACTACATTGCCCAGTGATCGTCGTTGAATTCCGGTGCACTAGAGTGATGTTATCTGAACCTCCCTTTCTTCCAGCCTCAGACCCACCAGGCCAGTTTAGTTTCCGCGTTTTTAACTACTAATGTCGTTTTATTTTTACTTGCTTTAATTGGCTTAAAGTATTGAGATATCTACACAATGCATGGACATGTGTCTGCGGTAAAGATGGGCTAAATTTGTTATCTGCTAACCTGCGTTTTCTGACCTAAGTTATGTTACATAGGACCGCAAACACAATTAACTTGTTTTCAAAGTTGCAGTAGAAAAAGCGGTGTTCTAAGTGACAGAACTGCAACCAGCCAATTTGTCATCTACGGCCCGGCTTCGCGGGAACAGCAAAACGGGAAACGGCGGTAACCTAATTCACTTAGTCCAGCGTAACGCTGCCCTGGCTTTCTGATACAACCCTATCTTCTGATACATCGCGTGCGAATTTCTTAGCAACGTAAACTATGAAACTGGTGTTTATACTTTCGAGCGTCATTACAGTCTTTTAGCCATGACGCTAATTGAGAAAATGTTGTTCATTTTCTTTGCCTGGGATTATTGATTAATCCCTTATTCAAGTAATATGCTCATTCCGTTCATACCAATCGAAGACCTCATAACACTGACAATCTGCGCAAAGTTGATCTCTTATACCGAAGAAAATTTTCAACTAAAATGCAAGTAGAATTAAAAAACAGATTGCGAAGTCTCCGTGTAAGCTGTTCTTTGAGTTGTCATGAAACACACCCCTCAAAAGGGATCCCCTCCTTGGCATGGGAGTACCATTATGTGTATGGATTGGCTGGCACGGAGGTGAATAGAATGATAGCAAGCACTATTTACCTCTAGGCATAGCCCAGAGAAATCCATTCACCTCTGCACAACAAGCCAGATGACTTTAGTCAAATCCGATATAGGATAATGTAGTTCACGTGTTCTCTGGCCCTAACATCTCGGTACAAAACAGGTTTGGCATAGCCGGTTTAATCAAAACGGTTTCTCAAGTATTTCTCAAAGTTCCCAATATTCTTTTTTTCAATTTCCAAAATACATTTAGGGTTTGTGTTGCTTTCCCTCTTTTAAGCCGTAAAACAGCGTTGTCCATAAGAAAACCTGAAATTTTGATTTGGTAACATCGTAAAACCTTTTGTTTAGCTCGCTTCTTCGAATCACAACCTCTTAGGATAGGAGTTACATATTTTCTACCGTGTGCATAACTTGAGTTAAATATGAACAATAATCTTCATTCGAGTATTTAAAGAAGCAATGAAATGCGGCTATAAGTGAAAAGAACAACATATTTTTGCCGAAAAGCCGCAGATCATCAGAGGAAAGCGTTTGTTTTGCCTCCGGGCTTCTTGCCAACAATAAAGCATTTAGAAGTTCCGTCTGCGGTGAATTGCGAAGTCACTCACAAATATTTTCGAAATTGCTCTACCACTATACAAGACAAAACTTATTAGTTGTTAATGAAAAGCAAACAAGGAAAATGCTTTTACTTTAAAACACTTTCGTTGACTTTGTGTTTTGTTTCAAGAAGTAAACAAGGCCCTCAATTCACACACAAGTTACTGTAAGGTCCACTTCAGTGTTTTGTATTCAGATTAGGAGAAAGGTGTATGAGTTCTCACATGGCATTACTACAATATCGTTATGATAAGCCTCTAGATTGTAGTGAACAGCGAGACGGGAGGTTACTTTAGAAGAAGAATCATTTCAATTTTCACCGCCATCACTCAGTTTAGCGCTTTTAGCATATTATTATGAAAAAGTAGATTTTGATCTGTAAATTGTTAACAAAGGAGTTATTGGTTCCTGCCAGTTTTGATCATGTAAAAGGAAACTTTTTAATACCCTGATCCTTTATTTAAGTATCAGCAACTAAGTTAAGCCTAAGAGCTTAGTAGATGGCTTTTATCTCTGATTACTGTATCCGGTTTTTTGAAGTTTGTCGACAAATTAATTGAAACACAGAAAGGAAAACTTTCTATTCGATTAGACGGACCGGAAATGTATTATCGAATACTTAAAACTCTCAGAGTTGGTCTGTGTCAAATTTCAGCCGGTGTAACGATCCACGGGAAACTGTAGTAAACAGCCTAGCTTGAATTCAAGTGACTCTTTACCGCTGACAAACAACGGAGATGTCTAGTCTAAGAGGAATTCTTGACAAGTAAGGATTGTAATTTTATCACTCAATGGAAAACTTCCATATGTTAACCTTTATAAGTCACGCTTTGTCTGGAAAAGGTCGCAAATTGTGTGTTATTTTTTACAACGAAGAACACATTGTGGCTTTCACGCTCTCCATGAGGGAACTCAAACACTAAAACAGGTGTTAAGTCGTTTCAGCTGTTAGAAGAAGAACGTCTGATAGGGAACGAGATAAGTCCACCTGTCATTGTGATATTCCTTGAAGCCTGTTTAAACCCGAGCTGAACTAGCGACAAAAAATTGAATTAACTATTTCTGAATATGCCAACAGCAAGGTCAGATATGGTGGTGAATATCTTCTCTTAATTCAAAGAAGCCTATACCAGCGAGGAAAACATCGCCTGAAACCATAGCACCGATCACTAACAATGATTCAGTCATTACTTTTTTATTTGATCCCCGGAACCGGTCACGGCATTAAACTTAACCGCCATAGCTTTACAAGGCTGGATTAGACAATATAGTAGTGAAATAGAAGATAGTCTAGTCTCGTCTCGTCTGTCATTAAAAGGACTAGTAACAATAAATGCGCCAAGTGATAATGGATTGGAGGTTTACGCATTAAAGGAAGTCTTGCTCCACGAACTATTTTTGACTTACTTCGACAAATAACGTATTTAACGAATTAATCTAAATTGAACCAATTGAGCTCTCAAAATCGGTACTCTTACTGCGCGCGTTATCTGTGTTTATGTTATCAAGCGCGGTGAATAACTCGTTGATAGACCTAATGGCGGTTCTCTGTTAAGTAAGTAGGCTATTTTTTCAACGATAAGTACCAATTATAAATTGTCGAGGAGTCCTTTTGTATGCAGTGCACATTCCTGCCGTTTTTTATCACACGTTGCTTTGCTATTCAAGTTTTAGTTAAGGACTAACGTGTTTGTTGATCAAAAATCGCATAGCTACAAAACTAAGGCAAACAATTGAACCTGACTGACAGACTGAAAGATTTGTTTTGACATCACGAACAGCGACAAGGCACGAAAGACTTAGAATGTCGGTAAACTTTGCCAAACAAGACGCTTTCAACTGCCAAGCGAACCTACAATTACTTGACAAAAACGAGGTTCTCTACAGGGACTGAGAAGAAAAGAATCACACAATAACTGTAGGAATTGCTTCCAATTAGCTAGGGGTAAAATTTCCATAGGGTTTGTCTACACACGCGCATGCGTTATTTGCTCGATTCTTGCATGGGACAGTTTGTATTAGCGTGCTGTGATACCGAGTAAGAATTTGATCATGTGTTCTTTCGCCTCTCGCAGGATAACATTCTAAGATCGCTGATTGCTGTGGCATTATGTACTTGATGTATCACTTTTTAAAAGTCGCCGTACATCGCTCTCATGCTTCGACAAGAGGAATCGACAACGCTGCCCAATAGTGCAGGCCTACATGAAGTAAACGTAAGAGCCACTTCAGCTGGTAAATCAAGTAAGTGCGAAGCTGGTTGTTTATTTCATTCCTGCTCCCCGCGGTAATGTACACGCAAATCACTACACATTGCTATCACGAGATGTTGAGCGGTAGAGTTTGCGTCCATCAAAGGGACATTTTCCAAACAAAACAATATTCTACTCATGTAGTTCTGTAGGGGGCAGCAATGTGTATACGAGGGATTAGAATGCAAAACAGTTTTTTTCTTTAACACTTTTTGTCATTTCTTCGAGGACGAATTAAGCGTCCTTTGACCCGGTCATGAGAATCTTTGATATGCGCCAAAACAAGAATCAGAGCTTACTGATTTCATGACGGCCTTCTCGTGTTACAACTAGTTACTCTCCGAATTGAAGAGGACCGATGACGAAAGTCATAAATTTTTTGTAATGCGGAGTTTAGCTCTTTATTGTGTAGCTTAATGTAGAGGAAGACGTTGATTGAAATTTGAAATATTTTTTCGGGGAATTCGGGGCAGGTTTTCACGTGCTCTTGAAAATGAAGGCAACTAAACTAATTTTCTCTTCTTGAAAGAGACCTTGCAGTGACAGAAAAATTGATTAAACAAATACTGTCCAAAGAACTCATAAATGAGTTAGGTTTG
This sequence comes from Pocillopora verrucosa, assembly GCF_036669915.1. Lineage (NCBI taxonomy): Eukaryota > Metazoa > Cnidaria > Anthozoa > Scleractinia > Pocilloporidae > Pocillopora > Pocillopora verrucosa. The sequence goes on along the minus strand of NC_089314.1, from coordinate 31,818,410 downwards.
TATGCATCCTTGACCAATTAGGAAACCTTCACTTAATTCAAGTCTAAACTTCTTTTCACAGCGATTGTAAAGAATACGAGCTAAACAATAGTTCATTTACATATATAACTTAATGATAAACACCAATGGGAATTGGCTTTAAATACTTCACTTTGCTCAGTTTTCCAAACACAGTGCCTGTATAGGTTTTAAACTGATTTTTGCTTCTCAGGGGTAATATATTTAATAGTTGTGGCGGCAACAGCGAGGGTGTTCCTAATCCAGTTTATGAAAAGGGCTAATCTTTATTTGACTCAAAGCCGCTGTTATTGAAATATACACGTCTCACCAACTCGTTTATCGCTCTACAATTCCATGACATTTGACATTTTCGTGGCTTGCTTTGTAAAGTTTGTGTCAAAAAGCCGTTTAACGACAGCATATGCTTCCGCTGTTTGTTGTATTAAGTAAAGAGTTCGCTCGCTTTGCTGTCACTTAAAAGAGTTAATGCAATCTCCGGTTTTTCTTTCTTTTTCTTTGAGAAACCTTGGCTTAATATCATTTGCATTGTGATATTCAGTTTCCATTCAGTGTCATGTTGTTTGTTTTTTGATATCAAGTTTCTTCTTTTTTTTTGTTTCGTCGAAACTTAGATTTATTAATGTTTGGCTTGTGATAGCGAAAAGTGGGTATCAAAATATTCGTGTTCACACATAATTTTCACACTAAGTGACTGTCACACTCCTCACCTCGTGTTGCGTGTTGCGTGAAGTAAAATACAGTCACGCTCAGAAATTTTATGCCATTCAAATCCAGGCGTCTTAATAGATTTACCTTAATCATTTCTTCTTCTGTTAAAAACCTCAAGTTTCACTTTTCCACTCTGCTAATGTGCAAGTCAGTGGGGTATGCAGAAAGTGAGCGAGTATACAATTTTATACGCTATCATCACGCGCGTGTGATACTTGGTTCACGAATTTATCTCGAGTTTTGGATTTTTGTTTCTCACTTATCTACAGTCTATCGGAATTTTAGATGGTTAACTTAAATTATTTCATTATTTTTATTTCTAATATTATTTTGATATCATAAATACCATAAATATTCAACGAGCTCTTTGAGTCACGTGACAACTGAAGGACATGCGCCGAGCGCGAAATTTGATTTGCCAGAGCGCTTTAGTTGAAACGGCAGTACATCATTTCCTTTCAAGCAACATTTCAAGTATGTTTCTTTAAATTTCAAGGGAACTTTTAATCAGAACTCGGTGTTTAATTCTAGAGCTGTACTACTATGAGAATTCATCTACCAGGCAGAGGGAAAGGTGAGAGGAGGGACAAACTCGGCTGCGAGATCTTTTATAGTCACGTACTTCTCTCCGAATTCAGTTCGCCAAACTGCTGTAATTGAGTTTTATCTGATTGATTTGCAGAATCATCGAGCAGTGGACATGAAAGGTAAGTGTTAATATCGCCTTGTGTTGGTTATCTCTCTGGCGTAGACCTATTTATTGCGATTCGTTAACTTTTAACTTACATTCGAGTAGTACTTAGCGCTAAAAATAACCGATAGGTGCGATAATTGAGGGCACTTTTAACGTCATCAGCCGATCATGCCCTTCCATAGTAGTATTTTGGTTTCGTGGACGTAAGCTACCACAACTATAACTTTTCCAAGCGTTAATTCGTTCACATGGCTTGCACATATATTAAACCATAGCGTTGGTGCTTGCGCAAGTCGTCTGTTGCGATAAAGTAAACAAACACTGAAAGTTTCTTTGTGAAGTGACGCGGACGGACATTTTTGATGCTCCCAGAAGCTAGAAGCAAAGCTTTATAATAGGCTTTAACGATCGGTTGTTGACATAGAATAATACCTCATAGACGTAGTGATTGAAGGATTCGAAGCTTGATGGCAATATCATTTGGATATGGAAGGTGAAACTGCATGAGCGTAATTTTATTAAGCTAATTTTTTGTAGTTTTTCGATTCAAGTTAAGCTTATGTACACTCTCTTTACGACACAGAATTTACCCTTCTTTCTCTATTGTAAGTTTATTGCTTATTCAAAGAAAACTTTCTTTTATGGTGAAATTTTCCCCCAAAATTAGGGTAGACATATGTTTTCACTTGGAAATGGGCATTCGGCTAACTTCTTCGTAATCTCATCTTTGGCGAGATTGTACGTAGCGTCCATTTGTTTTGGAAAAGTAACAACAGTACAAACAAACAAGCTTAAATTGTAATCAGTCTATTTATGTCCGTTTATTTATGATAATGCTGATATATTTTGATGCTATATTGTTCCCAGAAGCTCAAAACGGTGTCAGTACAGTGCATACAGTTTATTAAAGTGTTAATTGGTGTTGAAAGCACGATATTCTCGTTTCGGAATTACTGGTTATTTCTTTGCAAACTAGTCAGTATTAGAGAAGATTAATTGGTAAAATTTTCGCACAGCCCCATACTATTGTAAAACAAATCTGTTTTCTCAATGCCAATGTATTTTTTTGGTCATTGTTTTCTCTATCCAAGAACTGAATGCATAATGTGGTATGGAGTTGTGCGGAAATTTTACCGTATTTTCCAATAATTGAATTTGATTTGGCCTCTCCCCTGATGTTATTTCGAGTTGCTGTTAATTCTGAACATGTATACAACAGGTGGTCATGGAGTATTAACAAATATTGCATTTTATTTGCAGAAGACATATCTTTATGACATTATATTTATATATATGTATTTTATTTGTATTAATATAGCTATGTTGTAAGCAGTGGCCATTGAGTGTAGACTGTTTATCTTTTATTTATAAAGAACCAATGTGCATGAAATAAGTTGAGTATTATTACTGTAGATACCTCTATGATTTTCATTAATTTTGCTGAAACTGCAGGCAGGGCATGTAATTGCGCCTAATACAGGTGCCAATGCAACTAAATTTTTCACTTTGGTGACTAGAATGTTTCATCATAACCTTAGCTAGAATTAAAAAGATTTGCAAAGACAAATCCGCAGCAAACTTCCTTGTTAAGTTTGTTTCCAAAACGCAGCACATGCATCTTGATCGATAACTAGACGCCATCTTGGATTTAGGTAAGCTTAAACATTGCATATCATCCATCCTCGTGTCCACTTTGTAGCATGTTAAAGATCTTTTCCCTAACTTAATTTCTAGAACGATGACAGCGTAAAAAAAGGTTTTGTTTGTCTTTCAAAATGGCAACCAACTTTTTTTGAATTGGCCACCACTTTGAAGAATTTAGGAGCCAAGTGGCTATCAGGAAAAAAAAATTAATTTCACGCCCTGGCAAGCATTTCATGATAAGTTATAAATAGCAAGCTGTTACCACAGCAGCATCAACATGCATGTCCGTAATGGAATTGTCAACCTGCTGTCCAACTTCTACATATTGTATTGATAGAAAAGTCATTTATTTTGGAAAGAAGCATTGCTGAACAACAATTTAGAGATGCAAATCTTGCCTCACAATTTATTGGTAACAAATTTCCTAACCTTGTTATGTTGTTTTCCACTTTACTTATATGCATTTTGAGTGTGTTAAAATGTTAATTGTACCTCAGTCTATATTTTAAAACAGGAAGGTATTTTTATGAGGTAGAATCACACAATTTTGCTTTAAAACTGAGCAGCAGGTAAATTGTGATTGAATTGTCATCCTGGTTTGTAAGCATTTGCATGGATTTGAGTCTTAATTCCAATTGCTGGAATGTAATTTGTTAATGGAATTTAATGGCAAGATGACCCTTAACTTCCAGTCTTGTTGTTTATTTATCAGTTGAAGTTGGAATTTTTTTCCAATCTAGAGAGATTGTAAATACAGTATTTAGATACCCACTATATCTCAAATTTACAAGGAAGTGGACATGATTTTTCTTTTGGTGAATGTGATAAAGGTGGTTTTCCACAACCGACTTCAAACAGAATGAAATATTCAAAAAGTTTGAATATATTGGAAAGTTATGAATATATTTCCATGTTGCACCTTGCATGGTGTGTTTCCTTAGTATGTTTGCTTTACAATTCAGATATTTTGGATTCAAAGTTCTATTCATTCAATCATTCATCCATGATTACCTTTGACGTATGTTCAATTTCCACAAATATCAGTGCACTCAGCCATGCATGCCACTAGTCTTGGAGAAAATTATTCATAAACAAAATCCAGCACTTCAAGGAGAGTTTTCCAAAAACTTCTCCAAAAAGTCTTTTAAATATATTTTGTTTTAAAGGTTGGTTCTTGAAGGATAAATTGTTTCCAAAGTGCATGCCACATTTGTTCAATAACTTGGCTTATAATTCTCTCTCATGTATAAAGATTACAATAATATATTCTTTGTGTAGGAGGCACAAAAGAGAGGCTGTTCCCTGCAGGGGAATGGATTGTTATGGATATTATTGGCAATCTATCTTTGGATGATGAATTGAATAGCCCCTAATAGAAATTCCAACCCATGGCATTATAGGAGAAGATGAATAATTTTGGTGGTTATTAACACTGTGTGTAGGGAAAGCAGTTGAATTTTCCAAGGTCATGTTTTGGAGAGTAGTATTTTCAATATCACAATGGATGAAATGACCATTAAGCTGCTTTGACATGATGCTTATGGTTCCTGAACACAAATGTAGGTTTAGCAGGAGGCATAGTCACTCATCGTGTAATTTTTGTCAAAGGTAAAGTGCTATGTAGTAATCTTGAATAAGAATATCAGGCAGCAGCAAGTTGTACCTAATGTTGTAGCTAATTCAGTGGTTGAGGACATTGTTGAATCAAAACAATATTCTTTCAGGGTTTGAGTTTAAGGTTTCTACTATTTTGTTATCACAAGATTATGCTGTTTATATTATATTGCATCCATCCTTGATGAAGTGTAAGATCACCAGTCACTTTTCTTGTTCTTCTGGACATTTTTGTTTCAGTTGTTACCACTTCAGAACTTCTTTCCATATTAAATTTGTGCCAAGATTATTTTATCATGATGATGTGGCTATAATTTTCCTAAAGAATATTGTATAAAACAAGTTTTTATAGCAATTATTTTCTCCATTCTTTGATATTATAGTTCACCACTAGCCTCTGCTGTTGTTTCCTGATAACTCTTTTCTCCATGGTTTTTATCAGTTGTTTATGTTGCATTGTGGTTGTATTTAATTACTATATCTGTTATTATGATATTTTCTGCAATGCTGAGAATTTGGAAGTTAGAATAGTTTTTACTAAAGCTTTTAGTACATGGCTGTATTTTTACATGAGAACTGGCACTTTGCCAAGTGATGTACTATTTGGTTTATTTTTTGCATATCTTACATATGTCTTAGGAATCTCTAATTGGCTTAGACTTAAAACCCTACATTTTTGATATTTGTTTTTTGTTTATATTTTCTGTGATCAGATTATATTTCTATTCTTCATTAAATAAGCTTAAATTATGTCATTGCTTTCAGAGAATTGGAACAAGCTTTCATTTGTTATCAATCTTTTTAATTTGTGTTTTGCTCTTCTTTGCTTTTCAATAGTGAAATTTTAGTGAGAATCTTAAAGTAAAACTGTTGAATTGGTATCACTAATGTGTATATACTATTTAAATATTATCCCATAACTATTTGTAATACAATAGGGATACCATGGCAGATTCGAGTAAGAAATTATAGAGATTGTCTCTAAATTAAATCTTTATCCAAAACATTTTTGTGAAATAGTGCCTAAGGAACACAAATCAGGAATTTAAGATAATCAGAAATAACTTCTGTGCATGAAGATTGACTTTATTAGTATAAATTATGATAAGTGTAAAAAAATCATATTTGTTATTTACTTAGATATTCTTGTTTGGTTTTAGTCCTTATATTAATCTATAAATGTGTGGAAATGTTTTCCTATTTATTTTAACGCACCAATAATACTCTTGTCAGAAGTATAAAAAGTGGCTGTTTTGATTTTCAGTGGGGAAGGTGATAACATTCGAGTGTATGTACGTGTCAGACCTCCAGCTAAAAACCTTGAAACAGATGTTGATCGCACACCATGTCTAGATGTAACATCTGGAAATACAGTTGTTCTTCAGAGCAAGCCTGATCCAAAAACATTTTCCTTTGATCATGTGGCTGATATTAACACAACTCAGGTAAATACCATTTTGTAAGTTTGCAGACAATAGTTTATGTCAAAGAAATGCTGGTAGGTTTTTTGTTTCCATTAATCTTCCATTCTAGTTAAAAAGCTTTCATCCCAGAAGGAGTCTTAAATGTGTTCTTCCAGTTGACTACTACTGAGTACATTGAAATTACAGAACCTTTGTACTGTGTTTAAATCATGTATTTTTTAGTGTTTTAGTGCAAGTGTATATATTTGCCATTAGATGTACTTCCTGTGATATCCAAAAAAGTTCCATAAAGTTTTTCATGGATGTAAAGATGTTAGTTTATTTGGAACTGACACAAATTTTTATATTTATTAAAACTTAAGTCATTATCCATGTAATTTTTGAACAGGAAGAGGTCTTTGGAGCAGTTGGGAAGAAGATTGTAGAGGGTTGTGTTGCAGGTTACAATGGAACAATTTTTGCCTAGTAAGTTGATGAATATATATATTGCTAATGTAATACCTATGCACAGCTTTGAGTTTGTATTCCTTTATTCTTGTGATTCATAAAGTTGTTTTTAGATAATTATTAGGCAATGAAGCAAGCCTCATGGTCAAGTGACTTTCACTGCCTCCTACTGGGTTACTTGCTTTGTTTCAGGCACTTTGATGGTGAAATTGAGTGTTGTTCTTGTTATTCTTATTTGAAATAGCTTGATAAAACAGTTTTCATACCACTTCTGTGTTCATTTATCTCTTTACTACTTTCATGTAAATATGAAACATGTAATAACATTTGACATGCCATCTCAAATTTGATAAACTCTCAGGTATAAAAATGTTTTCATGGTTGATCAGCCATTTTAAGATGCATATTCTGTTCTCAACTCACTAATCAATTTGTTTGTGATTTGCTTCCTTCCTCAGTGGCCAGACTGGCTCAGGGAAAACATTCACCATGCTTGGTAAGGCTTGGCTGCCAAAAATGTTTGATTAAATAACATTCCCTGGTGTGATGCAAAAGGCACTAGAAACTTCCCATTTGTCTGAGTTGTTGTCTATCTCTGTGTGATAGGACCTGCTGAGGGAGAGGAAGAGAGCTTTACTCATCAGCTCCGTGGTGTCATACCACGTGCATTTGAATACCTATTCAGTTTGATAAACAGGGAACAGGAAAAGGTATATTATTGTGCATGCCTGAAAAAAATAACTCTTCTTAGGATATATTGTCTAAGTACATGTAGTGCTATTAACTCCCACTTTGTTGTAATAAAAAATGATATAATATCCTCCTAGACTATTTTAAAGATATGTAAAGGAACTTTTCCCCTAAGCTGTCAAAAGGAAGCTTAGTTTTTAGGAAAAACTGATTGTATTCGGTTTTTTTGTTTTTTGTTTTTTTGTTTTTGTTTTCAGTATGGTGAACGAGTAGAATTCTTGTGTCGCTGCTCTTTCCTGGAGATCTACAATGAACAGATATTTGACTTGTTAGATCCTGCGTCAATGGGCCTGTCACTTAGGGAGGACATCAAGAAAGGTGTATTTGTAGATGGGTTACTAGAAAGAGATGTGGCGAGTGCAAGGGATGCTTACAGGGTATGCACATTTGTCTTATGTTAAACTTGATTTCATAAGTTTTTGTCAATCATTTATAAAGATATCCCTTAAATGAGGTTTTCTCTTAACTTCCATGTACTTCAGGTTGTTCTTAAACATAAAAGATTTGAGAATTCAGTTGCTACTATGTGAGATTCTGTTGATAATTTTGATTGCCTGGCCAATGTTCTCCTGTTACCTTACCTGTTTCTCCTATTAATGAAAGGTGACATTCTTATTACGGTCGGCAATTTTATATTTGATCATTCCAAAACTCACTCAAATAATAATTCTTTCTTAGGTGTTGAATTCTGGTTGGCTGAACAGAAGAGTAGCCTCCACATCAATGAACAGAGAAAGTAGCCGCAGCCATGCAGTTTTTACAGTGACTTTAGAATCAAAGGTTCAGCAATTTTGTATAACAAACTATGTTATTTTACATTAGTACTTTATGGTGTTAATAACCTTTTATCCTAATACTCTTCAGGAACGTAAGGCAGGTATGGCTAGTATCAAAGTGTCCCGTCTTCATCTTGTGGATTTGGCAGGTTCTGAAAGACAGAAGGATACTCATGCAGAGGGCCTCAGACTTAAGGTAAACTTTAATTCACTTCCTGCAGTAGATCTGTAACAAACTTGGTAACAAAAAAAGTTATAACCATTAAGTACTAAACTTGTTTACCTCAGCATCAAAATAAATGCTTTTGAGTGGCAGTCTGTCAAAGTTTCATTTAGTTAGGTGTTATCGGTCACAGTTGAAAGTATGAATTAGTCAGCACTGTCATATCCTTTCTCTGATAGCTTTTACCATGTGATAGCTTTTGCTATATGGATTAATTTTTGGAGATATTGTATAATTTTTGAACCATGCAATGGGAATGACTTCTTTGGACTTAATTCACTTCATTTTGTAATTGGCATATTTGTTTTTTTTCATCGGCATATACAGTTGTACATATATATGTAGCTGATCAGCTTTGTTTTTCTCACTTTACAGGAAGCAAGTAGTATTAACAAGTCGTTGTCAGCACTTGGTAATGTGATCATGGCCTTGGTTGATATCACTCACGGGAAGACCAGACATGTTCACTATAGAGACTCAAAACTAACATTCCTTTTAAGAGTAAGTAACATTATGACTGTCTCTTATACAGCGCTAAAACTTAACATTAATTCTACTTCTTTCTACCTACATATGATTTTGTATCAGTGTCTTTAACACTTAGCTTTTGCAGGGTTCTGGTGCACGTAGTATTACTGTATCATGGTACATTAATCTAAAATCGATTTTTATTTCACAGGACTCACTGGGTGGCAATGCAAAGACTTATCTTATTGCAAATGTACATCCATCTGCTAAGTAAGTTCTTTTTGGACAAAATACCACTTTCCCTAATATAAGTGATAATAAAAGGGCTTTCTGTAGATATCTGCTGACTGGTTCCTCCTTGAAAGCTGTTTTACATGTGTAAAGGGATTTTTGTCAGGATTGAGTCGTCAACAACAGTTTAACTGTGGTCTTTTTTTCCTTTGTAACAGGTGTTTTGGTGAAACATTATCCACTCTAAACTTTGCTAAAAGAGCAAAGATGATTAAAAACAAGGTATTGTGCTTAATCTCATCTTGTGGTACTGTAAGTAATCAGGTTATTTTGAGTCAGAGTGGTTAAGGCATGAATTGAGACCCTTATGATGTTTCATATTGTAGGCTGTGGTGAATGAGGATGCTACTGGAAGCATTACTGCTCTTCAAGCTGAAATAAGACGACTTAGAGAGGAGCTGGAGAAAGCTCGAGGTGACAGCGCTAATTTCTTAGTTCAGAATAAGTTCAGAGACCACTCTAGGAATTTTGCAATTTGTCCATGGGTAATTCGTTGGGCAATAGGTTCCCTCATCCTCAATTCGACTGTTGAGGATGTTGTCTCTGAGAACTTGTTAAAATATTTCAGCTTCCTGTTCTCTTGTTGGCATAGTTTTTTCAACTATCTCCGCATCATTCTTGTCCCCAATTTACTTAGCGTGTGTTTTTTTACCCTTCTTTTAGCTGGAATTCCAAAGCAAATCACCAGACAAGGTACGATGTTAGGCATCTAAAGGCAAAATTCCGTGTCCTTAGTATGTCGGTTTGAAATTTTGCTCCATGTAGCAAGAGGAAATGCTTAGGTCAATGAAAAACGGTTAATTTGTGACAGAGAGTCATGTGTTGTAGGTGCATCTAACTCAACCGAATTTCTCATTTTCCAGAATCAACTGAAGCAGATCATAAAAATTCTCGAGGTGAAGCTTGTGTCCCTGCTGATACAAACAACAATAACAATAACTGTAACAATAACTCTGGAATAGATGTGAATCAGCAGTACCGGGAGTGGAGAGAAATGATGGTGGCAGCCACTGCGGCGAGGGATCGAGCCGAACAGGAAAAGCAGGTTTGAAACAGGCTCGACGTTTTAGTAAATCATTAATTAGTAAATCGTGAAACATGATGAAGGGAACTGCTTTCAAAGCAACGTCTTAAGAAAAAATTTTGGTTATTCAATTTTAACTCCAGTTGTCATGGAGAAAGAGACTAGATTAAATGCCTTATGGTCGATCTTGCATCTGTGAGAAAGAGCTCCCTATTGACTATGGTAGCAGGATAGCATTAAAGAAACATGCATCACAGGAAAGCTTTATTTTTTATCGTCTTATCTCTCTCTTTCCAGTGCTTAGTTGAGAAGGTGCAAAAGCTCGAGGAATTGTGCAGCAAAAAGGAAAAATTCCTTCAGGTCTGTGTATGGAGATCTTATGTTTCATCAGAAATTGATATTATCTGAAATAATCGGAAGTATCGTGCATATTTTGTACATATAACTTTGAATTTCTTTTTTGTTCTACAGTCGACAAAGATGATCCTAAAGTTTCGAGAAAGCACAATTTCCAGACTGGAGAGACTGAGAAAACGAGATAAGGAAGGGCCTGATGGCCAAGACGACGATAAGGAGAGAGAAATTGTGAGTTCGGCAGAAACATTCCTCGATTTTCTCTACTTATCAATGTTTTGTTTGCAAAATGTATACAAAATGGTTAATTAGCTCGTGGCCTCGGACGTTTTATGGTGTTTTGTTTTAGTTCGTATTTAATGAAGCTTCCAAGGATTGGAAGGAATGCAGTTGTGCTATAAGCCAACACAGTTTCCTTCTTGATTGGTTAATACCCTTTTTCATGCTTTTATGTGCAAAATTAATAACTTCCGGTAGCTTTGAGATTTTTCAGTATCACCTTCACTGATATTGCAAAATACAGTGGTTGCTGTTTTTTTGGTAAAAATTTCTAGAGCTGTTTTGTTTTCTTCCTACTCTAGCAACTTCTCAAAGAAGAAATCGCCGTAATGAAAGATAAACTTGAACACCACCCAGATGTCACGAGGTTCGCTATGGAAAATCTAGAGCTTAGAGGTAACGAACTACCTTCAGAAAACTGTTTGAACCTCATTTCATATTCTTTAAACCCAAGGTGTGCTATTTTGTCAGAAGAGAGTACTGCACGTGGTACTCTCTTTTTAAAATTCGAAACTTTTGACGTCTGCTTTGCCTTTTTTTTAGCGGAGCTTAAGTGCATACGCACCCGGGATGAAGATGGGACTGATTTCACTCAAGATCTTGCTAAAAGTCAGCGCTACACGTTGCAGTTGGAGAGACAATTGAGGGAATTGCTTCAGTCACCTCAAGGAAGTGGTCAGTTTATTACATAAAACTTTATGGGGTCTTACTTTATCAGTCAGTAATAACATACCATTTCTCAGATAGTCTAGGAATCGTCTCACTGTCGTATGGTCTTACTGTCTTGCAGTCATCCCAACTGAATTCACCCTGTGTTCGCAGCGTGACATCATCTTCTTAACTGACTTTCAATACATGCGATCTCTTTACCCTAACAAAATCCTATATGAGGCAATAGTCGGCCAGCGAACCTTTGCCTTCGAGACGCGAAGTGTCTGTAATGGCGACGTTTTCAAAAGTGCTATGGGTAGTTCTAGTAGTTTGCATATTATTGACTTTGTTCTTTTCATGTACTCATTTTACAGAACTTGAGAGAAGTTTATCCAACTCCTTGCTAAACTTGGAAGCGTCGAATGCCGAACTCGAAAAGTTCAAACTCGAAAGAGCGCAATTACACGCTCAAATGGAATCGGTGAGTAATGGAGATAAGCAGAAATCGTGACTCTGTTCAAGTTGGCAAATTTCTTCCCTGAATATGTTGACGCCAGTTCAGTTCTCAAGTTGATTAATTTTTTGTTGTCAAGTTTTTTGTATGTCATACGTCGTACGACGTTTCAATTGTAAGGTAAAGTCAAAGTAAGGTATCGTTTGATGTTGATTAAGGCAGAAGTTGAATTTTATTTTTTGTATTTTATCCAAGACTCGAGAGGAACTAACAGAAACCCGTGAAAGTTTACAACAGACTAAGGAAAAACTAGTAGGACAAGAGGAGAGCTTCAGAAAAAAATGCATCGACTTAGAAGCTGATGTTTTGTCACTCAGAAAGGCCAACTCTGAATTGGAGGTAAGATCCAACTACAGTCAGATATCCCTTGGTGCTTCTCGATTGTTTTAAGCCAAGATTATAGAGTGACAGTACAATTCAGAGCAAGCCATTTTTCACAACTATTGTCTCTAGGTCTTAGCTGCGTTTCATTTTTATTCTGAATTGAATGTTAGTTGACTTTTTCATAGAGAGCACTGGAAGCACATCAACTGAAAACAGCAGTGGAGCGTACGACGTTAAATGACATCCACATGCAAACAATCAAGGTGAGACAACGAAAAGGGCCGCGGTAAAGCTAAGCAAATGGAAATAAAGTTTTGTTTTTACTTTATTCAGATACTCAAAACTACTATTCAGGGTTATAACCAATTTGCAAAGGTCTAAAATGAGGTTTGTCTTTGACCTGTAGACCAGCAGACCTTTAGCAGCTGGTAATAAATTAGTATTTTCCGCAGAGTTTAGTTCTGTGTGATTCCTCTGCTTGAAGTTTGATTCTAGTATCATTTTATCCTTTCCCGGCTTTATTTTTTCTTCAGAGTCTTACCTCCCCTCGGAAAATCCTAAACACGCCCAATCGACTGAGTCCACGCAGCGCAGCAAGCACTCCTAAACGATCCCCGGCTGTTGGTCGAAAGTCTAAGCTGTCTTCTCCCGTGATAGGGACACCTGATGAGAAACCCAAACCACAAAATGGACTGGTAAGGAGAGACAGCTTCCACGATATTGGATCAGACAGTGAAATGGATGATCCGTTCTTCAATTTTGACTCCGAAGAGATGGATGACGAGGAACTTTATGCTGAATCGCTTTTGGAGGAGCTAAAAAAGCAACAGGTGAGAAGAGGAACAAACGAAATTATTAATAGTTGATTGGTGTGGAGGATGCGCGAGTCTTTTGTATTTCTTCTTCATTTTTGAGACCATTCAAAGATAAAACTGAAGCAAAACCCTCCCGGTTTATTTTGGACACTCATTTGAAACTTGCTTTTTGAGGCATGAAGAGTAGTACCAGCTCATAATTCAGTGGTTATTTTTTCCTTGACGTTTCCCAGGAAATGAATAACGTCCAGTTACAACAGCTCCAGACAGAAGAGGCGACAAGAATTCGACTGAATCAAACCGTCAACAAACTTGAACACCAAGTGCAGAATCTCACGTCGGTGAGTAACTTTACCCAGGAGGTTAATATTTATACAATATTATCGGAGAACGCTGCTCAACCCACCTGCCAAGACCGAGGAATAAAGAAAGAATCTGTGCCAAGTAACGGGTTGAACTGTAAATCCCCACGTTATTGATATGTGACGAGGTGCAATAACTTTTGGTTGGATGGCCTTGTTACTTGATCAGATAGCGTGTAGCAACGTCCAATCAGACTGCATACGAGCTAAAGTGTTTTTGTACTTTTCAAGTTCTTGTAGCACGACCATCATTATGACATTTATTTGTTGACCGATGTAATCACGCTCGATGATGTCTTTTAGTTCCCCTTAAAAATAGAGCCATGGTTATTTTTTCATTAAAACTAACATATCGTTGTATTTTCTGTGCTTATTATGCAACAATCAATTTTTTTGACTTACCTTTTTAAGTTTTGAACAGCAAATGCGAATTCGTTTCATTTTCTTTTAGGTTCTAACCAGTGAGCGGGAAAAGCATGCTGCAACTGAGACTGAGCTGAACATGAAGAACCTGGGTCTTGCTGACAAGCTGAAGGAGGCCCGGGGAGAACTTACTGGTATGTTAAAAATGTGTTTTTCAGAGCAATTACTAGTTATCTCAACCATTACTACATGAAGATGAACTTATTACAAACACGCCAGACCATACTACTGTGTATATCAAATACTAACATTGTTTACTGTTCTCGATGCAGTACTCCGAAGTGAAATAGAAGATTTGAAATGCTCAATGCAAGCTTCACAGAGACAAGTTGATTCGCTGAAGAAGGAACGAGACATGGAAAGTATTGAGTCTGGCAGAAGACTTGCCACATTGGAGAGTAAGGTATAGGAAACATAAATCTTATGTATTTTTAGTTAAGTTTTGTTGTCATCATAAGGTGTAGAAAGTTTGCTTACGTAAGAAAACAACACGATACACCTGCCTGGGGGGGGGGGGGGGGGGAAATAGGACATAGTCGAATATCAACCGGCTACTAATTCAATCGCATAAACATGTAGCACCGCATTTTTTTATAGAAGTTAATCACTATGTTTATTTGATTTCAGTTAACAAGGCTTGAAATAGAGAACTACAATCAACAGACAGAAATGGAGAGCTCTATAGAGATGAACCAGCACTTACAGGTGAGGCGCGCAGTATTCGTGTTACTTCCCGGACTTGCTATTTGCTGCAAAGGAAAGGGAAAGGGTAGAGACAACTGGCTTTGTTTTCCGATGCAATACTTCAACAATTTGAAGTTTTGCAATTAGAGAAATTAAGGCGGCTGTTGCAAAGCAGATTGGATTATTACAAGTAACTTGATTGTTTGATCTGCTCCAGGCGGATGTAGAGACACTCAGAGATGAACTGGAATTCAAGAATCACAAAATTGAAGAGTTCGAGAGCATGTTACAAGCAGAAAGACAGAGACTCAAGGACATGGGACAAGAATTGCAGGTACAAAAGCAACAAGTTAGGGTTAGACAGTTTTTCGCCGTTTTTTTTTTAAACTCCACCGGCGTTCATACCATAAATAGTGAGTACGAAAGAAAAGGCCATTGGGTTTAAGGTTGGCGATGACAACACTGCAATAATTATCAAGAACAAGTCTTGATTCAGTGTTAGCAAAGATATCAGAATCATTTTCAGTTGCCATGATATATTGAGATAATTTTATTGAATGTTACTTTTTTGTTTCTAGGGAACTTTGGAGAAGTTAGACATTCAAACTGAGACAAATAACAAGTTGCTGGCTCAACAAGATAAACAACAGGTAGATTACACTGTACTAAACTTTAACATTCTTGGTGAGTTATTGACACTTGATTACTTATCGTATTGTATTGTAGGATATGGTGAGGGCTCTGGAACAGCTTGTGGCCTTGAGAACAGAGCTACAAGAAAGCAACTTGACTTGTGAACAACAGGTGAGACAGCTTGCGCCAAAAGGCTGGTCGCCATGTTGTATTCTTTAGCTGAGGAAGGTTCTTACCGAGAGGGGAAAGGGTTTTGGGGCGATGGGCGTGAGAAAAACTCTTTGCTAAAATTTAATATGGCGGCTTAGCTAACTGTCGGTAGTGAATACTGTGTTCCCTGTGCATTCAATGAAATGTGAAACTGAGATAAAATTCCGCAACTTTTATCATTTTTGTACAAAATGTGATTTGGTTCCATGCCACTAATGCGATGGGTTTTGTTTTTTCACAGGCTCAGAAAATACACTCTTTGTCAGAGGAACTCGATGAAGCAAAGACCAGCATTAGAACGTTGAACAAACGAAACGAATCCGACATCGTGAGTGACTTGGTGTTTGTTTTGTTTCCTCGGAAAGCTGTTATAATATTCTTACAGTAAAAAATAACTGTCGATTATTTTCCCTCTTTCAGGATTGTGTTAACAATTTAATGGAGTCTGTCAAAGGTCTAAAAAAGAACCTTGGCGATAAAGAGGTGAGACTGTCTGTTAATACTCCTCCGTCACTTTACTACTGCGAATATCAAGAGAATATGTAAACACTCTACTTGTACATTGATTTTGCTAAAAAGTGACATTTATATTGCTTCATATCTTGTCGTGGCCGTTTCTCTCGAAGGCTTGTCTCCATTTCAAGTTTCTTTTCCTCTTCTACTTGACAGAGGAACCTTTTCGCTTATTCACGTGATTTGTTAAACCATGGGACTATACATTATTTTTTTGTTCATTTTCTACAGAGTGAACTCTCGTTTGTTAGAAATCAACTAGAGGAGAGCAAACTTCAGCAACAGGAGTTGACAGATAGTATAGAAGAAAAGGTAAATTGTTGTTGTACACATTGGGGCTTTTGAGGACAGAGCTTTGTATGGTGCTAGTGTCGATGGGTTGTTCAGTGTCCCAAAGGTAGGCTAACGCGAATGTCATTCTTTTTCAACAGAAACGAACCATCGAGAAACTGAAGGAAAAACTTGACCGAGAAACGGAGAAGTTTAACAAAGAAAGATTGGATCGCGAAACTGAAGTAAGTTGTCATTTGTGTCGTTATTACTTCTCTTATTCTTTGGCATTCTTCCTCATTCAATATTTTTATCATCAACAACGAATACACACAACACAACGAGGTAACGAGAACTTAAATGAACAAGTATACTCACTAAATAATTTTTAAACTACTGTGAATATATGAAAGTCATATATTTGAACTGCGGATAAAGACGTGACTATGAAAGCGATCTTCGCAATAATGAACACTACTTGAGCAGTAGTGGAAATTAGGCCTGAAAAAAATTCAAGCCTGTAGTGGGTTCAAATCCCGTACAGGCCTGAATTTTTTCAGGCCTTATTTTTACTACTGCTGAAGTAGTGTTCATTACTGCGAAGATCGCTTTCATACTCACGGAAATAATTTTGTCGCAGATGGGTCAGTTGAGAGATGATCTTCGTCGTACCACTGAGCAATACAGAGAACTTAACCAGGCCCTGGCTCAACAACAGCAACAGATCACATCTTTGCAGGTGAGTTGCGACTTATTTCTTATTCATGAAATTCAAGCCGAAGTGAATAATTGATGTGGTTGCTTTAAGAGCTTTCTCACACTATTTTTACTAAGCCGGAAACTTGAAGGAGTAAGGCCATGACATCTTTCCCGATCACTACTCGCGTATTTGTTGTGAGGAGCTGAAACTGAAGAACAGAATTTGCCTAGAGTGTGTATAACTATCGTATTGTAGCCGAAGCATCAACACTTTCGTAGATTGGAAGATGTTCTGTGGCAGGCAGAAACAAAGCAGACTTTCCTTCAAGCTCAATTACGTCAAGATTTCGTTTGTCAAGGATTAACCGGCGGTTGTAGTTTGAGGACATTTAGAGTTGGAGGAGCGTAACCTGGTGCTAGTGAACCATCAAACACGTCACCATTACCATCATTATAGGAAAGGGAGTGCTTCTAGGCACTGTTATGTACCCTTTTATGTTTTATCCTGTTAGTGTTTAGCTGTCCCCAATTTGACTAACCAGCCCCACAAGACTAAACGACTTGTAATGTTAAATTCTTTTTTTTTCTTGGAAAGTTGACCCTCACTGGGGAGTGCTTTTCAGCGCTATCTTAAACCCCAGTTTGGATTGCTTTTTGGTGGTTTTCCTCTTTCTATCCTATATCAGCGTGAAAAGTCATTTAACACTTTCCCAATGTTTTATTTTAGAGCTGCACTCTTTACTTTACCGTACGGCGAGTGCCTGTAGGTGCTGTATTAACGCCGTGAATGGTAAAAGGCCCAACCACAAGAGAGTGCTTTTGAGTGCTGATTATCCAAAAATGTGATTGAACATTTTACCACAACTTGTGGCTTTTAAAGTTATTTCATCATACGAACTCTGAGAGTTACGATTCTCTTTGGAGCCTTTTGAGAACAAACTTTTATTATTTTATCAGCAACAGATTCGTCCTCTCTGCCATGGCTTACACAAAGGGAATTTTATTTTTTAAACGTTTTAGATGTCTTGGACTGCATCACCTCTTTAAGTTGGGCCTAAACTTACCACTCCTTTCTGAGCCCCTCAGCTAATTACCTTCTTGTCTTCTGGTTCAAGGCCATCAGCTGACATAGATCCCGGATGTACTCTTCTTGACACAATTCCCATTTATGCAACCCACATCACGTGATCCAGCGCCCATGTGAAGGTCATGGAACTGACGTTATCGGCGCGTTGAGATGGTTTACAAGATTCAGCATCATACAACATGGCTTTCTCTTATTAACATTCTTTTGCCACTCAAAACTGATCTTATTTTAAGCGTCTATTTATAATCCTTATATTTATGATCAGGCTTTAATTTGGCCTCTGGCTAAGGTTTGTAGTTTTTATTTTTACCCTCGGACGCATCTCAAGCGTACCACTTTCGTTATCCTGTATTCTGAACTCGTACCTTCTTCAAACGGTTTTATGGATTTTATTTAGTGTAGGTTTATTTACCTATCAGTATATTTATCTGATCTGTATAACTGGTGAGTATGCGTATCTTGTGTGTATCAAACATCTTAGACTGACTCAGAAGATGATCTCTGAGCTATTGTCCCGTTTTTTATGTGGCTCTGTAGGGTATAATGAAAATAGTATTGTCTCACAATCTCTGATCAGGGAATAAGGGACTGAAGTTTTGATTAATTAGTATAAACGGTTTTCTGTGCGGTTTTTTTTTAAATTTTAGGTATGAAGGGCGAACATTTTTTTTAAATATCTTTTTATAGCCAGTATTCATACGTGGGTTTAAATATTATACAAGAACGCAAGGTATTTTTTTATACAATATTTAATATATTGATCCAAGGCAACTTGTACATATTTATAGCTAAGAGTATTTTACTAAAGCCATGGCTGCGGTGTGCTTATGGTGTTCATTGGTTTTATATTTGGTCTCTTGTATATAGGCTTTACAGAAAGTAATAATTTATATCAAACAAATGCCAGTGAAGACTGCTTTGTCTCTCGCAGTGCTTCAGCTCCTACTCAGCTCAATGTTTGTAGGCTCCCGGAACAGTATGACATTCATTGGATAGATCCTCTTTTACATATACATTTAACGTTTTGAAATGTAGCGTCAAAGTTGTACTGATATTTTTACACCAAAGGGATTTTCAAACGTCGTATTTCATCTATCATAAAGGGGCGAGAAATAACATGACGCAAAGCTTATTAAACGAATAAGTCACGAATGAGGCAATGACAGTAGAAAACACTTTTCATTGTAAGATATGAATTTTAAGGATCCAGAGACCACGAGAGCTCAATTGCCTCTTGCAGTGCCCGTATTTTGTAATCCAATTTACATTGTCAAGAGCTTGACTCTTGAGTCGATGCACTGTATTAACCAATAGTGTGTTGTTAGATAGGTACAGTCGCATTGTGTATATATATATATATCAAATACATGATCACATTGCAAACAGTGAATTTTCAAGGGTGTTTGTTCTTGATGCATTATTGTAATGCAGTTGATTACGACAATACTCCCCCATCCCACCCCTCTTTGGTTGTTATCTAACTGCGAAATAACAAGGGAGAGGTAAGAAAAAACGCTGACAACACCTAAAATTTTTCCCCTCTGCATTTAGCTGGTGTAGAGTAGCCAGTATGTGTGTACACTGTACACTGAACGGGAGGCGTTGGCAGTATTTTACAGACAGAATGAATGAAAAAAAAACTGGGCTTTTTTCACAATAGGTTGTAATTACAGGCTTTGTTTGCATATTGTGATGTACGAGGTTGTAACGTGATAAGCAGTTCCCAAACCCATCAGTTGTCTTTCTTAACATTTCCACTGAATAAACGCAAACTCCCCCAAAGCAAGTAACAAGTCTAAGCGTCCTGACTGCCGTAGGAAGAGAAACAATGTCGGGGAAGAAGTCTTTAGCTGAAATGAAGCGGATTGGGACGTTTACAACTATCTTAGAACTGTTAGCGTCCGGTTAAAAGTTACTCTTTACAATTGAAACAAAAGTTTAAAACAATATTCCTCTCCTTCACGGTGTTTTTAATCAGCCAAGGCCCATGCTTCTCAGCAGACAGAGGCTAAATGTTCATTGCAAATAGTTACGTTTCCTATGCTGAACTTGTAACCATTTTTTGGTAGGACGTATTTAGTTTCTTCCCAAGAAATATCGTAAAAAGTAATCGAGAGAGGAGCTGTAACAGTTTATACCAAGTTAGTGGCCTGAAAGCTCGCTGCAACCAATGGGATGGATAGCAACTCGAAATGGGAAAAAAAAAGTATAGGCATAACTTATTGTGTGAAGGATTTGCATTCCCTGAACATTTAAATGTCCATTTTTAACGCAGTCTGATTTGAAAGACAAGAAGACTACAGTGGTGACCTTAGAAGACAAGGTAAGAGAATTTTGCTGGAAACTGAAGTTATTTTTTTATGTCCTACTTTGGAGTTATCCGGTTGGTCTAACAGCTGGGACCTCTACATACTCAATTTGACATCAAAGAGGAATTTTTATTTATGATATCTCCATCGCGATTGGCTATGATTAGTTGTCATTTATCATTTTATGTTTGTTTGCCCTGAATCAGAATTAAATGCCCGCATTGATCATGTACGAAGCACGAGTAAATGAGTCATTGTGTTATTTTCAAGTGGACTCCTCAAAGAATTATCGATAGGAATGTTTTCCCAAGCGTGGTAACTCTTTTACAGACTTCCTCAAAAATCCCCTTTTATTCGTATTCAAATCTACCCTTTACATTTAAAAAAGAAAACGTACTCTAGCTATAACGGTAATATATAGCTTGTTTGATATTCCTTTTATTTAAAATTGTTTGATTCGGGCGATGATGTAAAACAAAGGAAAAATTTACTTCAGTTCTACCTTTTTGTCCGTGATTATCCCGGTTTTAAGGGTAGTGGACAATCGATCCAACAGGTTGCCATGGAATCGTCTCGATCACTTTAGCGTTATCCGAAACGATCGGGGCATTCCGAACGATCCATGAGGACCAAGGCTAATGCAACTTTTGGTAGGAAGAGTAAATCTCTGCTTGGTTGTCCATTATAACATTTTTCTTTTTTGAACCAAGCTATTTGAAGATCGGGAAGTATAAATTTTTGTAAACCTCGCAAGGTTTTCTACCTAATCTGGGATTGCTTTACTTCTGATAACGTTTCTACAGGTGCGCGAAATCGAACAATCCAAGGCCGAGCTGGAGTCTCGGTACGAGAGTCGGCTGAATCAGTTCCAACATTTGAACGAATCACTGGACGCATCTGGAATGATTGAATCACATGAAGCTGAGTTGGACAAACTGCGCACCGCACAGGTATTTATCAAACGGAAATACACTTGGTCAAATAATATGCAGACAGATACTTCCTCGTCGATTTATAAACATGTTTCAAACCAGTGCCTTGGTGGAACCATGGGTCTGGTTCAGATATGGGAAAAAAACATTTGTATGAAACGTTGAACTCGTGTTGTTACCGCTGTTTTTTTGTTTTTTTCCGAGCCTCATTACAAAGCTAGAAAACGTTTCTCGAGGGACGAAATGTCGCACGACAATTTGTAATCCATTTTTCGACCAGTTTAGCTCAAGGTTAACTCAATTTTCCAGGGATTTTTTATTTTATCTAAATCATGTATGTGTTAGTTCCAACAGCAGTGTTTTGTTTCTGTAACTTTCATCACGTTTCATTCCAGCCCAGTGGTTTGATAACTAATCATGGAGGTAGCAAGGTCCTTCCATGTTGCCTTACCTTCACCTTTATTCACTCTTATTTCTTGTAGTTCAGTATGTCAAAAGTGATCGATAACTTGGAGGCTCATCGTCAGGAAAGAAATGAAGAAATGGAATTATTACGAGGTCAACTGGAGGAGATGGATGAACTGAAAAGAAATAACGACCTGCTGGAAACACACTGCAAGACACTCACTTATCAACTGGAGGCTGAGAGGAACGAAGCCAGAGAAAAGTAATCACTGTGGTCTTTATGTTAATTATAGAGAGACCTCGGCGTAAGCGGATTCGTCGTCTAAGTTCATAAGGCGTCCTCTTTCAGGGGATTATGACGAAGCCCACTGTTAAGCCGACTGTTTTGTCATTTTCAGAGAGGAAAAGTTCAAAACTGAAGCTGATGAGTCTAAGAAGCAATTAGAGGCCGCCAATGAGAATGAAAGAAGTGCCACGGCGCAGAAGGTCAGTATAAGTCGGTTTAGAGAAACTTGAACTTCTACTATAGAGAATTTCCAGCGTTTTATTGCGACTTAGGGTGCTTTCGCGGTTCAAAAGGGACGTGTGCTTTTCAAAATTTTCTAAAAATGTGGCAGCAATTTTTTTTGCCAGCAAAACTATCGAAATGGCTGTCACAATTATTGTTTCAAAATTCATTGGTTTGCTGCTTTGCTTTCAGGACCAGATTTTATCGGAGAAAGCAGCCATCGAATCAGTGTAAGTATTCTGTCACTCGTCACAATGGGAAGAATGTGGGTAAACAGGTTAAAGACATGTCATGTGATTTTATTGGTATACTACCTGTCTAGGAATATCCTCGGAATAGAAAACGTAAGTTTCGTGTGGTTTTCCATTGAACTGACATTCGGCTGTCGCCCTTTTCCGTTTGCTCTGCTGAAGATCGATGGGTTGTGTTATGTTCAGTCACCTAACCAATTTACGGTTTCTTTTCTCAAGTCCATTACTTTTTAACTTGAAACAAACGATTATCAGAGCTCTTTCCGTAATCAGGTTAGTCCTGTCTGGTGTACACGTGTATCACATGAATGGGGAGAAGGCTGAGTAGAATATGTTAATTCATGGACGAGAAAAAGATGTTTGTTACTGAAATATCACAACGAAGTGCTCTGATTCTACAGCACTCTTGTTTTCGTCCTTTCCAGCGAGGGTTTATAGCCTGCTTGTTTCTTTACACAGGTTGGCTGCAGCGAAGCTAAACATGGAGACAGCACTTGAGGATGCTGAATACATGGCCGAAGAACTTGAAAGGTGAAAAAAAGAGAGATTTGACATTGATAAGAAACAATGAATATATGCTCAATCCAATTTGACAGTCTGAGTTTACGTCAACTTGGGTCCATCAGTAAGAGGCTCTTAGCTTCTTTTAGAGCGATTCAGGTACAAGATAATAGTAGATTGTTATTATGATCCATTGTCAGGAACTAGTGACTTAAATACAGAAACGAGGGTCACGAACTACCCGCGAGTTGTCGTCCCCTAAATAAATACACTTGAAGCCGTCTGATAACGCGTAACTTTTTTATTAAGAATGAAAATTTTCAACTGTGAAAGAGTTTTTGAGATTGTTTTAAAGATTATTTTTCCATGATATATCATTTTTATAAGTATCATTTTTTTTATTTTGATGTTTTGTTTTGACGAGAAGAAGAGATGGGAGGGAAATCCAAGGTCATATTTGCTGTTACTGCATTTTTAAACTCGTCCTGATATTTTGCATTTTAGAACTCGACAGCTTGAGAAGCAAGGATTTGAAGAAAAAGAAGAACTGAAATCTAAACTTGAATCCGCCATGGAAGAGAAGTTCAAACTGGAGAAGGTAAGAAATGTTATATCGGTATTTAAGGTAAATTTTCCTTTCTCAGTAAATGCATTCCCTTCGTCGCCAAAAACTTGAGAAGCATTCTTGAGTACGATTTGACTCTCCCCGATTAAGGAGTGTAGGGTGAGTTTGCTTCAGAACAAATTTATACAAGTGTTAATTAAGAGTTTCTTTGTTATTTTTTTTCTTGCTTGGCCCTTTAAATTTTGTGTGTTGTAAAATTCTTTTCGAATGTGTGGTCAAAGATGCGAATATTGTGCATGTAACGATTATTGTGCCTTTTCTTTTGCGGTTTGTTGGTGGTAGGTATTGAAAAAAATTGAAGAAGAGAATGCTCGATTGAAGGGCCATCAGAACCCACAACAGAAAGTACAGCACTTGTTGGCAATTAAAAAGGAAAATAATGCTCTTAAAGAGGTAAGATACTTTCGATTAGCAAGGCCATTTAAAGCTCAAAACGTTCTGGTCAATATTCTTGAGGCTTTCTGCTCACACTGAGGCACACAGCTCTCCCAACGGCTACGTGCGATAGTATTTTTAAACGGCGCGCAATGACACCTTGGATCACTAAAAGGCCGCGAAGAGAAATCTATGTTTATGTTCCATATTACTTCCCTCGTCTCTTAAATTAGAAACGCAAACCGTCAATTTTACTCATGATGACCTCCTAACGCCATATATTTGTTTCGCGTTTTTTAATTTCTTTATTAATTATGTCACAATCAGACCCCAGTTGTTCGAAGAGTAGACAACACTACCTACTGGATAAATCTCCGGTCGGTAGGGCAGTATACGTTTTGTTAACAACTATCCTTTGGATAGCGTTTCCTGCCCTTGCTTGATCTGAGTCTCCAGGAAGTATCCAACCTCAAATCTCACGCTCCAGTGCAGAATACTTCCACTTCAAGGTTAGGTTTTTATATCGCCGTATTTCCTTTAATAAGGTAACAGTTTGTTTTGTTTCTTTTTCTATTCAGCAAGTGAACAAGCTGATTAAAGAAACCCAGAAGTGCAGTTGTAAAGGGAAGAAAGCGCCACTTAACAGCAAAAATGGAGGAGGTGAGAGCAAGAAAGAAGGAAAATCAAAGACAAGTTCATCAAGCGAGGAAGAAGGGACATCGGATATAAAAGATGCGATGGACAAGGAAAATGTGTTTTCTGCTGCTACTTGAAAACTTTTGCGTTACATGCTATCTAGTGGGTCAAGGTTTTAACGTTCAGTCAATGATTACAAAGGAAGAAATTGCGTTTTACCTGTGAATTCATCTGCTTTGTAAAGGAGCAGTTACACGAGTCTGAAACATGATTGTACGACGAATACAGACTGATTATTGAGCAAGTTATTTTAGTTTAGAACTGAAGTTGGTTTGTGTCTTGGGGCGAGATGAGAAAACATCCATGAAGCCACGAATATGGCTTCTTTTGAACAAAAAGCAGTGTTCTCTCTAGGCCTGCCTAGGAATATGCTAAGTACTCACTTATGTTTTAGGGTTTTAAACGGGACCCGACGGGGAACCGCGTATATTTCCATATTTTGTATAACTGTGGCTACGATCTATAAGTAGTGAGGTGTTTAGGTTCAAAACAGTGAATTAGCAGCCGGCATTGTCAGCTTGTTAAATTCACTTATCTTGTGAACCGATCCACGGGCTTTTGATATGTACAAGAATATCTAACATATTCTTCAATTTCAGGAGATCGACGAGTACTTGTAGTCTAGAATTTCAAATATCCCTATCATAGTTTGATTGTAACGCATGCCGTGCTCAGGATCATACAGTATATGCACTATCAGCAGTCATTCTGCTATTTTTAAAGAACTCAGTAACAAAACCTCATCTTATCCTAAGTCTATTTCATGTTTTATTCATTATCAGAGCTTTTTCCATGGTACACACGTATTATTTTTGTGGCACTCTTGATCCCTCTGTATCAACGAACGCTTTCCATTTCTTCAATTCATTCTTGTTTTTCTCGTTAACCAATAGCGTGACCCCATCTTTCTTTAAAGAAAAAAACCACCACCACCACCAACTCACCTTAAAAATTTATTGACGGTGACCAATAATGGCATAATCGATTCAGTTAATGAAAAAAATTATCTGGCAAAACCTTTCACAGACGTATCACCACAGTTTCTTTGCAGAATCATCCCCTTCATTCAGTTGTTGATAAACACATGCTTACTTTGAACTAGGTAATTTAGTGTTAACAACTGGGTTGAAAACGTAAATTAGCCACCGTAAAGGGTAAAAAAAAGCTGACTTTTCGAGCGTTAGCCCTTCGTCCAATCGCTCTGACGAAGGGCTAACGCTCGAAACGTCAGCTTTTTTACCCTTTACGGTGGCTAATTTACGTTTTCAACCCAGTTGTTAACACTAAATTACCAGCTATACTCTCCCACCGACGCAGCACCACAGTTTCTTTAGAAACTTACCCCTTTATTCACTTCCTTTGAACTGTTACTATCGCTTAACACTGGGTTACTAGTAGAAGATTTTTTCTTTTAATTGAACGCATAATCTTACTGTTTTCAGTTTTATAATTGATTGACTGGTCTATCGGTCGACAAACTAATTATTTTCTAAATAGCAATTTAAGAATAACAAATCATTACAACGAAAGATGACTGACAGGCGAAGACAAATAATGAAGCCTAAAAATCACGGAACTATTTTTTTACCTTATTGACTACACGTGAATTAACGAACAAAGCTGTACACAAGGAGCAAGTAGCCTAATCTGGGAAAAAAAATTCAAGAAAATAAAGGCTCGAAATATTCCACGACGTGCTCTCCACTATTGAAGCACCATGAGTCCGTGGTGAGTCACCATAAGGGGTCCGTCAGAGGTAAAAAGGTACATCAAAAAGAGGCTATTTACATTCATTTGGCACGCCTACAATGACTAAGAATTTCACCGAGAATACTACCTAGATTTCATATTATGAGGTAACTGACAAAAGATCCGTTGATGGTAGGCAGTTAAATTTAATAGGAAATGTCAAGATTGGCTCATTGTAAGGTACGAAAGTTACACCAAATAGGGGCTGTCCAGATTGGCCCGTCCTGAAGAAACCCCTCCATCTTGATGTGCGGTGCTTTTGGTTCGCATGAGATGTCCAACCTCTCTGTTCACTAACACTTCATCACCACGACTGAAAAAAATGAAAAAGAGAAGATTATACAATGGTAACGGTCTTTCTCTCCGATAACCTTCGGCAAAAATGGACAATTCCTCCTTCTGGAGCTACCATAATTAGTAACTCAAACTTTTGACCACCCTGGTAAACGAACACCCCTCTAACAGAAAATTTAGGTGATCTCTTGCGGATTATTTCTTCCCATTTTCATCCTGAGAGCAGGGGCAGCACCAGTTGGCGCTCCGGCAAGGGTGGCAAAGCCCGTAATAAGGAGGACTCTCCTCGCTCGTCGGCTAGAGTCTCCCATACTTCGCTGCTTGTGCCGCACCGCCAAATGAGAGCCTTACCCGAAGGCCCTGAAGCGGCGACAGAGGTGGCTTGGTCACATGACTTACTTTAAAAGTATTCCAAAACATCCAATCTCACTGAGTACGTCAGCTAAGACTGGTTTAGGAAGTTCTGCACGAACTATGTAGTTCTTGACGATGGGTGGTTTGATTTTTTCCATCAAAATGAATTTGGATCTTTCCTTTACATCAACTGTTGAAGTAAGGGTCTTGACAATGTCGTCTCCAAATATGTTATTCCCTTCAATTGGAAAGTAAACAACAACAATCAAATTATTACTGAAGGTTTTCAGTTTAACAGAGAAACAAAAATTTGAATCATTTGCTACAGCAACAAGGCATTCCTCCCACTTTTAATAGGTCACCGGTCAAGAGCTTCAAATTTCTCGCGGAAGAATAGCATGTCTCGCGTTTCGGCTGTCATCATTAAGATTTTACTAAGATTCCTCTCTACGAAGCTTTCCATCTGGAAAGCCAGAAAACTGACCAGCCCCGGGCTCAGAGTAGCTGAAGAGACCTATTGCAAAGCCAAAAGAATTTCTCTCTAATTCTATAGACTTTTAGACGGATAGCTAGTCGCTTGTAAGGATAAACATCTCCGGTAAGATTTCGGATAAAAAACTTCAGTATTTTAAACAAAGCCAAAGTTGTTATAAATGAGAAAGCCCTACCTCCTCCTTCTAGTTGTGGCTTCAAAACAAATCTCTCGGGATCAGCTAGAGCCATTTGAACGGTTTTATCTCCTTCAGGTCCCTGTATCGTAAACAAATACTTCATGAGCTTTGTCAGGGAGGGTTATTTGGATCAATAACTCTTGGAATCAAAGACAATGGTAACTGTATCACGTCCGATACTTTGTTTTCTCGTATTTGTAGGTTTGTGTCCTATCTGTTTTCGTTTCGTTCACTGAATCCTTAAAAATCATTAACCACCCACCTTTCGAACTAAGTAAGCTGATCTATAATTAGGCTGGCAATTGCACTCTTCCAAAGTAAACAAATTGAATTTTACGTTAAGGACGTGCTTTAATCGTTGAAAGAGAGATTACTCTTCAAATTGGGATTAAAACAACCAACAAGGCTATTTTGGATTCATTAACACTGGATGGATTCAGTTACAGGTAAAGTAGTGATAGAGTTCAATTTAAATTATAGTTTAACTTCCCTCACCTCATCCAGTGTAAAGAGTCCAGTGAAGGTTCTACGTATCCTGTTTAACATATCCTCATCTGATATGAATCTGGATCAAATAAACCACAGACAGAATCAAATAGGATGCAAAGCACCAAAACAACTTCCCTCCTTAAGTAATTAATCCTGGTGGCCAATGTCTTCTCTGTGGGAAATACTTAGACCCAATTTATTTGACCAGGTTGAACTACATAGAAACAAATTACCAAAAAAACTGACTTGTACTTTACTAGCAATTCTTATTATTTGTAAACCCAACATAAGTGGTATATGGATTGTAAGCTACCTGACAGTGGAGTTATCAATTTAGTAATGAGGATAAACAACACTTTACCAGGAGACATGGCATCTAAACCAAGTAAATATATAAACAGTGAAACTGTTCCCCTCCATAACAATGTTAATTTTTAGGGAAATGCCCCCTGACCTATCACCCCCCCCCCCCTTGCCAAAGTGCTGTTGAAGTACACCTTGTTTTATCAAGCATGAAGTACTTAGATGCACATGGTCATACTGAATTTCTGATTATCTAAATCAGGTCTGAAGTAATACCATAAGTTTCAATATGACTTGAGAATATAAACTTCCCTTTCCCAATTGATTTCTTTTGTCCATTCCACCCTTGAGCATCCCCTTACTCAATTTTATACTGAAAGAATACAGATCCAAATGAGAACATTCACAACTCATACTACTGACCTTTCCAATGCCCCAGGTGAAGCTAGCACCTGTTGAACTTTCTTTGTACCAGCAAGATGAATTGCAGCTGATGGACACTTGATAGCTCTGGATCTTTCCATCATCAGACGAGTGTTCCAGTCCTGTGTAGGGAAAAAATCAGATGTCAAATAGATGTTAAACATAGGGTTTAGATATGTGATAAAAAACATGAGACCTCAAGCCAACCACTGAAAAGCTCCTTAAACCCTAACACCATTTGGAGAGACTGCATCAAGTAATTTATTTCAATGGTTTAAAATAAATTTCAGCAGAGATGACATGAATGAGGAAATACATCAAATGGTTGATAGTTTGATAAGCATCAACTTCACAGAGCTATAATGTTATGGAATGTACTGAGGAAAGTAAAGGTTATTGGGGTTAGGGTAAGAGGAAATTTGAACTGCTAAGTGGTTGAGAGCAATGTTGCTAATGTGTAAGAAAGCATTTTTAAGGTGAACACATCCAACTTCCCTATATGGGACTGTGTAAGTTGCTGGTGATTGCAGAAGACTTGGGCTATCATTAAGGCTATGCAATAGGTTTTGCAAGTGGCATATATAAAAAGGAGACAATGAAAGTTTCCCAATAAAAGATGATAACTTTTTCAAGGTGAGCTCATAATAACTTCTCCTCCTGAGATCTCATGATCAATTCTCCTTACCATCTGCCACATATTTCTCATAATTCTAGCCCTGAGGAATTAGATTTTAAATCAAACAATAACTTTTCCATGGTATTTCTTTTTTTTTGTAATCACTCCTCTGTTTAAAAATGTAATGACAATAAAATATTCCTTTTTAGTCACAACTAAAGGAGAAAAAATTGACATTTTTACAAACCACTTCTGATTGATAATTATCTGGATCATATCCAGCCCTGAAATAAACAACAGCGACTTCATATCCATCCCTGTAAACAAACACAAAGAGCTTGTTATCAAAACCAAAGTCCTCTGTCCATGGTGACTCTTCAGAAATAAGTCTAAGATGGAACATTTGTACAAGTACTGCTAACCTACAATAATGAGCAATATTGTGTTGAAAGTGAAAGAGATACAACAACAAGAAGGGAAAATTCAGAATAACATAAACAAACAATTCAGGTAGAAGACAAAGTGCTTACACAATCAGCGATTTATCATCCTTTAGTTCCCCTGTTTGGCCAATGTCGCTGAAGGTTTTTCTTATCATACGTGCAGATGGGTGGCTAAAATGTAATCACAAATAATACCAAATATGGATGTGAACAACTTGAAACAAATTTTGTTTGGTAGATATAAGAGAACCTTTTTCTTTTTTTTCCAATGGCTACAAACACTGACAAAAAGTTTTTGTGAGTTCAGAGGAACAATTAATCAAAAGTAATTTCAAAAAGTAGTTCAAAAAGCTTTATGGAAGCATCTTTGGAAATCCAACAGGATCTTCACAATTGCCAGACAGCTTTATTTACAAAAATAGCTGCATTAGTCATACAAAGCTACAAAGACCAACATTTAAAACCACAATAACAAGATAAAATGTTATAGGTGAAGTTTTATATACACTTACATTTCTCTCATAAGGTGCTGTATCCATCTCTGATCAAATCTGTTTTTCTCATTTTCACTAACAACCATCATCACGACTGCCCTAATATGAGTTAAAAAACTAAAAATGTAAAACTTATCCATGCCTTTGACTGAATGCCCCAAGAAATAAACTTGGAAGTTAAAAAATATTGGCTTGTAAGTCTTAGAGTTAACCCTTGATTCTGTGATATAAAGTAGCTAGAAGCCTCATTACCTCTACCCTAAAGAGAGGCAAATTCCTTGTATATGCTCTCCCTCCCTTCATTTCCTCAAGTTCACTGGTACTCTTTTATAATTCAGGGGGAGATAAGCACTGTGAGGGTGGAGAGTCTGGCCTAATAATGCAACACAGTGACTGGACTTCAGCAAGCCAACTACTGATAATTTGTTCCCCATTGGCTGACTTGGTTCAAAAACAATTGTTTTCTTATCTGCTCTGAACACATGCTTACTTTTCACTCCCATAGAGTTTCCAGGCATCCACAAATCCTTCAGCCACACCAATAGCAGAGGTATTTTCAGGAAGCTAGAGAAAGAAAATGAAAAATAAGTACATCAGTGTAGGCTTCATAAAAAAGTTCACCACAGAACCTATATGATAAGATCAATGGCACATCCAAAGCCTTCTCAATAGGATGAGAAGCCTGTGTTTGCTTAACTTATTTATTGGTCAGTAGGCCATTATGACCAATAAATAAACCATGAAGGGCAAAGCAAGTCATACATCCTATTAAGAAGTATTAAGTAGGCAATGATCAATTGCCACAAGCTGCTTTCTATTGAACTCAACAAAAAGAAGCATAGATGCAAAATTTTCCACAAGCAATGAACTATGTAAAAAGATAAATTTGCAAATCTTTAGTTTATGAATTAACTTTTTACACCTTATCATCAATATGAATATTCTCCATACTGTTCTCTATACATTTCCTGAGGTACTAACAAGGAGAATTTGTTTAACAATAAAGAGCTTCACTAGTTGGTGATCACTTTCTTTATTCTTATGACATGAATGTGTGATTCAGGGCTGATATTGAAAGAAGAAATAAGATACTAGTCACTCTTAGGGATCAAAGGGTTAGACAGAAATTTGAAAAAAAAAACACAAGCTACAATGGTCACAAAATCTATAAAACTGTACCCTTTCTTTGTTACTTGGTTCCAGACCATTCTGAAGATCTAAAATAAAACTGGAAAATAAATTCAGAAATAATAAACATATCAATATCGCAAAGGAGGTTATTGCTCATTGTGGTGGTAGGTAATAATAAACTTCATTACAACTCAGTAGACAAAACCAAGTTATATATTACTGTTGTGATTAAGTTTTGACATGTAAACCTAAATGTGAAGGGCCATGAATGCAGATGGAAGCCTTGCATTCTTTCAGTAAAAAATTTAAAATCAGTTGAAATAATAATAATTTTCTTTTACTAACATAAACATAGTTCAGGTAATCTTACTTGTGAAGCCCTGGCATCTGTGCACTAAGTCCACCAAATGAAGAAGCAATTGTGTTGATTTCAACCTGCTTAATGGTAAGATTTTCTGACCATCCATTGGTACCATCCAGCATGTAGTCGGATCGAAATATCCCCAATGAGATTGGCTGTGAAGTAACCATAGAAGATAGAGCTATAGGTATCAGTTGTTAAAAAGAGGGAAATCAAATCCTCCCCCCAGCAAATTTTTCCAAAAAATTGTGCCAAATTGCATCAGAACACTCTAAAAGTTTCACAATTTTATTTGTAAACATGTCCCCTAGACCACCCCTCCCCCATTCTTTAACCAATTTAAGTATAACACAGTTGGTGCCAATTGATCGCCCCTCTCACTTTAAAATTTGTTCCCACAGACCTGTCAGAAAGTTATTCCAAGAGTTAAAATCTCAAATCACTTTGTTAGCAAAACTAAATACAAAAGGAAACATTTACTGATTTTTATACTCCAAATTTTAAATCAGTACATCTTTGGTGACTATTCTAGATTGAAACAGTACCTATTTCAATTTAAACCCCAGAACCAAAAAGCTTTGCCAGAGATATTTATCAATGACCATACAATGCACGCTCTGTATTAACTATGAATAAAATATTTGCCTAACAATCTTTTAAAATTGAATTAAGAAAGTGAATGTATTGCAAGGAAATGTCTAAGTAGGGGACAATTTACCTGTACAAGTCCCTCCTTCCTTGTCTTTTCATATATTTCATATATTTTGGCTGTGAATGCATCAACTTCAATGGTGCTTGAGACAAAAAATGGATATATTTTTTTTAAAAAATTTCCCCTAATTATGCAAAATATCGGAGGCCCAATAGAGTTTTCCCAACAAGATACATAGTTTGTGGTTCAGCATATATTTCTTAGTTCAGACATCATAATTCATCTAGACAGACTAATTTACAACTTACATTTCCTCAGAGTATAACAAGGGACACATGGGGACAGGATTTAAATTTGCTTAAGAACTCTAAACCAAGAAAAAAAATTTAATCACGATAGGATATGCAGCTCATATTTCTTTAAGTTTTGCAGAGAAACAAACAAGCAGAGTCTTTATGTATTGAATAAATTTTACGAGCTATCTCATAATTTTTAACCCACACCTTTAAAGCTGGAGAGATTTAGTTGTTTTCAAAAGGATCATGCAGCTGCTTATATTTACTTGAAACAGAAGCTTACCTTTGAAGAGCTCCCTTAAGGAATTCGTGATCTTGACTTACTCTGTGAACCAGCAAGTTGAAATCTTTCTGCACCTCTTTCGCTTGCGCAAACAATCGCTTCGGAAACGGTGTTGGAAGAAGAGTAAAGGGGGCATGATGGACTGCATGGTAAGAATCCTTCGCTCCCATTACGATGCCATGAGTTACACAGTAATCCTTCCCTTCTTCGGCCAAATAACTCACAAGCTCTTCAGGGGGGAGTCGTTGTGCCGCCATTTAAAGAAAATAACTTGTTTGCCTGAGCTGGAAACTTATTTGTAAGATGTGAAGCACCAAGTCATATATAATTTGTAATTTATATGAGATAGGTGTTATTCTTAAGGAATCCGAGGATCTTTATTTGGCAATGACTTAACACTTTTCTACGCCAATTGCTCATACCACCTGTCCACCATTTTGCCTGAGCGGCATAAACAACCCTAATACCCTAACCCCAAACCCCCGCATTCGCTAGGCGTGGTCGCTCAATAGTAAAATATCAGAATTCCCCTGAGTTTAAAAAAAAAGAGAAATAACGATCAAGCGCTTTTCCTTAGGAAGCTTTTTCCAAATTCTTTTAATAATCGTGCAGGAATTTCATTCTATTGCTTGCTGACAAGTATCGTTAGATCTATCACGCCATGTAACGGGCGTGGGCTGTCAATTTACTGGTTTTTCATGAACCCTGTTATCTTGTGTGGATCAACATGTTAAAATAGAAAACAAAGACAAAAATGGACAGAAAAAAAATTTGAAAATTTGAATTGGGAAAAGAATTCACAAAGTTCAAGAATTTTTACAAAGATAATCAAACTTTAAGAAAAAGCCGCACTGTTGTATTAAAATGTACGGCTGAGAGTTGGGAGGGGCTTAAAGGGCAGAGCCTTTTTCCTTTTTCGATGGTGCACCAAGTGAATAAACCTGTTAAGCTTGGCTCTCAACCGAGCCACCTGTTTCCGAAGATTACGTATCTTCAGGGTGGGACTAAGTTTTGGGAAGATCGTTTTGTGCCCGTAAGCCTTCAGTAACATTCGGCTAACGGGCTGCACCTTGTATCTAAATTTACGTTGCGATCCTCTTTCGAGACCCCTTCCTTTGTTCGTTGTCCCAAGTCTTAATTTTAGTTTTTTCCTTTTTTCATGTTTAAATGAAGAGAGCGAAGGCAAATAATTATTCCGAGTTCTATGACGGTGAACTTTAATCCTTGATCGGGAAACTCTCCATTGTGTTGTCTCTCTCAAATCGTGGTTAATTTGGATTCTATGGTTTCTTAAAGGATCATTTCGTTTCAAAAATGTATCATTTCCTCCAAAACCTTGAAATATTGTCGATGATTTCCCGAGCTGACTATCTTGGCTATGTTTTTCATTTGATGAAATCTTCCCTTGTGAAGCCATATTAGCGTTTGAAGCCGTGATATTTGTTGCTGAAGCAGTGCTGATGATTTTAGTTGTGTTCTTTCTTTCTCCCCATTTAAAGAGACGGTGTTTCAGTATATGAGAAAGAACATCTGACAGGGTGTGAAACCCTTTACCATACCCTGGTCCGTCAATCATGTCTTGCCTTGGAATGGGTTTCGTCTGACGCTGTTGATTAGCTGTATCCCAATGAGTGACCATGTCAGGGAATGGAATAAGTGATGCTTTTCTTATCTTTGAGACTGAAGTTTCCCCTAAGTACAGACATAAAGGAAGACGAACGATTTCAAATTTCAGAGCGCGCTTTCATGGCTTATGGGTAAAATCAAACCAGGCGTTAGGTAAAATTATTACAAGGGAAGGTCAAATCATCTCAGCTAAGATTATCGATCAAGAAATAAAAGCAAATTTCTAACAGGCGTGTCAAGAAAATAAGGAAATGTTTTTTAACTTTTTATCATTTTTTTTTAACAGTGCTCGATAGAGAGGCTTGTTAGACTTAGTGGAGACGAAATCTTTTAGTAATTTATCTGGCAAAGGAAAAAGGAGGGTCTCGGAAACCTGTCACAGCGACAAGAGTATTTCAACTGAAATTATTTCGCCTACGCTAGCGATTAGCAGGCATCGGCACGACTTCAGCTCCAGACCCAAGGGTAGCTGTTGAAGGTGAATATGAAAACCTTAAATAAATTTGAACCTCCCATACTTTTTAAGTCATCAAAATAAATAGCACGATACCCAATTAACAATTACCCCAGACCTTCACTTACCCTTGAACTTATTATTCAGCCATTTGACAGCTTGAAAAGCTCCGCCTCCTGAGCCTGCAGTGTAATAATTGACCGCTATAAAATTTGCCCAATAACCAAATTTGTCATGGCAAGTCTTTAACTTCTCTCTTATCTCCTCGAAAGAATTAAGACATGGCTGAAGAGGATTGGCCAGGGTATTAAACCAATTTACCAACACCAGGCTCCAGTGGTCATTCCAGTCAGCGTTCCACCGAGACTCTCCGCGGTCTACACATTCCTTTAAGGAGCAAACAGAGATCAGCGAAAAACGAGGTCTTCGAAAAAGAGAAATTAAGATCTGAGAAAGTTCAGCCGAAACACAATTTCCTGCACGAGATTTTATGGCACGTTGAAATAGAAAAGATTTCATTTGTTGTGCTTAACTTACAAACCCATTGTGACAACGAGTAAGACGAAAGGGACAAAAGGTTACTAAAAAAAGGGACCAAATTACCAAACCTTCCAACAGTCAAGAGGTGTCAAGCAGAACTTAGGAGTCCACTCTCTACAGTAACTGTACATTTTAAGAGAAATTTGTATCTTCGCTAGGGGTGGGAGACACGGTGGCCCTAGTGCACTACTGACTCCGGGTAACCCTAACCCTAAACCCTATGATGATTCATTGTCCAGAGGTCCGGGTCTCATAGTACCTCTCTTTACCCAGGAGTATAAATGGGTACCGGCAAATTGTCCGGGAAACTTGATGAAATGCTGGGGGGTAACCTTGCAATGAACTAACATCCCGTCTAGGAAAGAGTGCTAATACTCTGAGTCGCTTCTTGCTATTGAAACCGGGGTAAACTCAGCCAGGGTGAGCCATTTGACTCGTGTACAGATTTTTCCCTTGCATATTTAGTGAATTGTTAGTTTGGTATAAAACTTTCACGCGAGAACATACCCTCTTTTTTCTACTTGGGGTTCCATAGCGGTTCTCTCTAACATATCTCCACATGTTGAACTCAGTATAAGGGAATCCGTGAAGGCCATTATTGTTGAACACAACCAGTCTACCTAGTCTGCGCATGTCGTTTAGAGTGGGCCAATCGGTGAACCCGTCACCCCAATAGTCCTTCAGTAGCACGTACGGAGAAATTCCTGCCTGGTCAAAAACGTTTTTCAAGATCGTGGGGTTTTTTAAGTAATCCTCAAAGATAATTGTAATGACCACTCGGATGTCACTCTCCAGGAATTTTCTGATTTCAACCAGTGTGCTTAACAAGTCTGTTGAACCACTCCAGAAACAAGACGAGTGGCAAAGACGAACCTCCGCCGCGCCCCACCCTAAAGAGGAAAGTAACGAAGAAGAACAACAAGAACACTCAAGCTTAGATTTTACGGGATATTTTCCCGTGTCTGTGATTGTCTTAGCTAACTCATCGTTCTTTTCCCTATGTGTCTAACAAAGAAAACATCAAAGAAGAAAAACAAAACAAGGTGTGAGGTGATTTTACCTGGATATATGTCTAACATGAAACCACGCACACCATCCTTTAACTGCTGACTGACGCTAAAACGTTGATTGCGTGCCCATACAGCAAAATTTGGAGAATGCGAAAAAGAGTTATGGGTAACAAGGAATGCCACTTTGTTAAAGGGTCTGCCATAGTCCTAGGGAACACATGCAATCGATAAATACATATTTTGGATCTATGTAATATTTTCCTTGGTCCAGTCTTTACGATTTCTCTTTGTAATTCAAATTCTCGAAAACCAGCTGCCTTGAAGCTCATTACCTTATCATCGATGTACTTTTTTCAAACATATGATTGTTATGCAAATCATAAAAGTTTAATTCTGTATATGAATACCCAGTACCTGCTCTGTCAAAGAGGGTACGCGTGACAGCTGACAAGTAGCATATGGCTTGTCGCACAGTCTACAGTCCAGACCATCAGCGCATGTGTATCCTGCTGAACATCTCTCATTTTCCAGCCTCGGGTGATGCAAGCATCTCTGATAACCTGGTTGGCAGCTGAGTCCCGGGGCACAGGGATATCCCGCAGAACAAGGCTCCTCGTATTGGCGAGGATGGTGAAAACAGGCCTGAAAAATTATTTCATCTCATAAATTAGATTCAAATTGAAAGAATTGAACCTGCCAGTTCTACCTTGTAGTAAGGTACTGTTTGGTTTAACCAACCTGAACTCCTGGCTCACAAGAAAGCCCGCTGCCACATGCATAACCCATTACACACGGTTCACCATGACGACGAGGCACGTGGAAGCATTTCTGAACCCCCGGATGACAACTGAGCCCAGTCGCGCATGGTCTCGTCGCATGACAACGGTCTCTGTACCTTCCAGGTGGCGCGCATTTCTGTATTCCCGCCTCGCAAGTGTTTGAAGGATGGCAACGACAGAAAGCTGAGCAAACATCACCGGCGTGTCCAAGACCGTTACCATGGGGACAAGAGAAGAACCAAAAACCATCGATGCGCGAACAACAGGTGGCAATTAGAATCATTGAAACAAAAACCCAGAAACGGGACAAAAACATTTACACGGGACTGTCAGCAAAATATTTTTCCAGATAAAGATAGGCATCAAAACAGATGTAAAGACACTACACAAAGCTAATTCGTGCGCCACCAGCAGACTTCTTTACCCTTCATATCACCATCTTATTGGTGTTATCTGACCTGCAGTTTGTCAAGATTTGAGTGGAAACCGTCAAATATTAGTCCAGTATCCACAAACATAACGTGTTTCCTGAAGCACCTGACACAGTCTTACAGTCGCACACCCGTGCATGAAACATTTTAGTGATGGCGGTAACGACCTGCGGTCATACCGGAAATCTTAACACTCCGGTTATCTGCCGGCGTTGTTTAACTTTCTGTCAGGTTGTGTGATGTAATCACTGCCTTTTTTAGGCAAGAATTTTTATGACCAAACTATTGAAATTTACTTATACCTAAATTAAGAACGTTAGATTACAGGCATTAATATCTTCTTTCTTACATTTAATTTCAGTATTTGATGGATATGATTCAATTTTATTCCAAACGCTGGAGGTAACTGGATTCTGGTCTTATAAGGGCTGTTAGCGCGTCGGCTAACAGGTTAGCCGACAAAATTGACTTTCTTTTAAATGTGATCGAAACCCTGATGACACATCTTAACTAATAGTAATATAACATACGTGTAAACATTTTATTGCACATTCGCCCACTTTTCATACATTTATACTAAAATCTACTCTCTTTTGTCTCGTTATCAGTTACAGAAATCTAGGTTTTTAAGGGCAGTTTAACTTCCCTATTTTCAATGGAAAAATTAGTTATTTACAATTACATCCGCTTATTACGTCATACTACTTTTCTCGTACATCATGGTGCTGCTGAAATCTAAAAGACTACAGAAATCACACCAAATACCATTTGGGTCTGCAGTTAAATACCTTCCAAGTTAACGAAGTTAAATACCGAGTTTGCTATAAATAGCTTTGTAAAATACGCTCCTTATAATTACTGTGTTGAATAAATACGGAAATCGATAAATCGATTGAGCGGGTAATTGTGCAGAATTATGAGTTAAATAGTTTGCCAAAAAAAATCTACCAAACTAACCAGACCGAATCATCTCAGTCTCCTCTATTTAAAAAGCCAGTTCAAATTGTTTAACGTACATTGACGAAGCATAAACATTCTCAACATATACTATACGTACAGTACCAAACGATGAAATACAAAACTCTCCTAGCTTAAAACAGGAATGGATAATTGCAAGTTGCACCTGAAAAACATTTTTTTCACCAAATGCCAGGGTACATCATCTACCTCGGAAAGCATCTGCATTAAGAAATGGGGGAGGGAAGGTGGCGTAAAAAGAGCCTTCTGCTACCAGAAAGCACCCACCCCTCCCACTTGTGCTCCATTTCTCACAGTCCCACCGCTTGTTGCCCGTGCAACAACTGTGGCATCTCCCTTCAAAGTTGGTAACACATTCGTTTTGGAGACTCTTTTCTTGAGAAGCTTTTCGTGTTCATCCTTCAGTGCATTGTAATCCCGTTTAAGATGGACAAAGTCAACAAATGTGTGTTTCTCCGGTGTTTGTGACTTCATAGCTGCTATTTCATTGAGAAGTCCTGTAATCCTGTTTTTAAGCAAGTCTCTTTCTTTGTACATGTGCTTCAAGGTCTGAGCAGAATCCTGAATATTGAACTCCAAAAGTTTGTTGCCGTTTTCTAGTTTTTCGTTAGCTTCTGTAAGGGCTTCATTTTTACTCTCTAGTTTCTGAATAAGTCCTTTCAACTTAGCTATTTCAGCCTCATCCTGTTCTTTTAGCTTATTAGTTTCCATGGCTTTACCCTGCTCCTCAGCTTTAGCTTCTCGTGAAAGTTTTGTCTGCATTTCCAGAACAGCTATCCTAGATTTCAAACTGTCCACCTCTGATGAGAGAGTTTCATTTTTCATACTCAAATCATTTACTGTCTTCTCTAGGACCCCTTTTTCTTGTTTCAACTGTTCACAGTTTTGTTTCAGTAACTCAATGGCTGCCTTTGATTCTTGAAGAGCTGAATTCAGTTTCTACAAAAATTAAAACCAAAACACTCCTTAAAACAATTCCTTAATTACTTAATAAACACCAAAGTGTGACTTAATGCAGAAAAGTTTACAAATGAAAAAAAACCACTATTGTTACTTACAACAGTATCACATCCTGTTCTTTTTAAAATCTCCAGTTCTTCTTTCAGAAACTTGTTTTCTTTCTGAAGATCTTCAATTTTCTTGGTAACCTTTAATTTAATAAAAACCTTTATTTTAAAATTGAATAATTGTATAATTAACCTAACTGGCTTAACCCTTTACCTCCCATGAGTGACTGAGAATTTCTCCTTACAATATCAATACAAAAGCAAGCATAGAAGAGATGAGAATAAAATATAATATCAATTAGGGGATTATTAGTTGATCCAGTACCAAATTCTCCAAATTGACATCATAAGAATTGTATGGCAGACAGAAAGGAGAATTACTAATGAGATCTTGGGAGTTAAAGGGTTAATGTGTTCCAATATGGTTCCATATCTTTCAACCACGGCCTTGTTGAGGAAAACAGTAATTTTTAATTTCATCCTCACAAGAGGCTTCTGCTTTGTTCCATAAACTAATCAAAGGCAGTGTTTATACACCATCACACCTTCTATGCCCCCTGAAAATCTAAAGATTAGCTACTGAAAATGGGATGTTACCTTCAAAGAAGGCATTCAAGTGGTTAATGACTGGAGCAATAATTAGTATTGATTAGAACAAGACATAATTATCAAAGAACCACTCAGTTGCTCAACATACCTGTTGCTTCTCAATTGTCCAGCAATTTTCAGCTTCAAGTTTTTCTGACACAATTCTCATGATCTGAAGAGAAAATGACCATCATTTCCTTTATTTTGTTTTAAAAGTATCTCAGTGGGCTGGAATTTTAAATCATCAAATCTGATTGGCTACTTGCGTGCTAGTAACCAGTGCAGCTTTTGAAAATATCAACCATAGTTCAGAAACTTTACAAAAATAAGTAAGTTATTTACCACCCTTTGTTGGTCCATATAGAAAAATTCTGGAATTGATCTCAAGTACAGCCCTTTGCCTTCAGCCTTGGGCGGTACTGAAGACCTCTGACACATTTTCCCCCAAACAGACCTTCTGCCCAGTAAATACCAGTAATGTAGATATATCTACTTACATTACCTTCATGCTAATAGTTCACAAACCAAGGTCTTAAGTGCTACATTCCAAAGTTGAGGACGAAAGTTTTTTTTTTAGCCTGAGAAACCTAGTTTTGCTACCTCAATCAAAGATGACAAGCTGGCATGGTAAATTTGGCTACCCACACTGTCAACTCAAATTATCAAGAAATCTTTTCATTCTAATCATAACTCAATAAAAATTGATAATTTAAATGCAGGACCTTAAAAGATAGGGTTCAACGATGCACAATTTTTCAGGTCTTCACAGCAAACACTTGTCACAGCTATGTAGCTCACTTTTATATAATTTCTTAAACATCTTTGTACTTTGTAATCAAAGATTTAATTACATTCTACAGGTATATTGTTGCATGTAATTACCCACCTCTACTTTGTGTTTTTCTGTCAAAGCTGCACAGTTTTCATCAATCTTCATCAAACAGTCTCTTTGCATTTGCTGGAACTTATCCTTTGCTTCCTTAGCAATCTGATGAAGCTCTTCACACTTCAATAATTCACCCTGCAGAACATTTGACAAAGTAATGACAAAAAAATACTAATATAGGAAATTTCATCTAACTCTCTATCCCCATAAAGTTCACAAGAATAAAGAAGATTCCATTGAAACATTATTGTATCATGGATGTGAGTGATGGATGATAGGTACCTTACTTTCAGAAAGAAATATGCTGTAATGATATGAAAATGTTCTTTTGCTGGAATTTCAACTTTTTTTTTGATTTAACTGCAACTGATCACTAAATTAAGAAGACTACAACAGCGAAAGTCATTTTGGATGTGACATAATTTGTGCTAGACTTTCAACAACTCTCTAGTATTTAATTAAGTCTTCTTGACAGTTCAACAGTTTGTGTACATTGGTAAACTGTTCAGTGTAAACATGGTCTTTACTGCTGTCATTCATAAAATGGGTCATAAATCTCTTAAAAACAATAACTTACTGAAAACCAACATGATTGCTACAACTGCTATGGCAAATGAAAAATGCTAATGAGAAATAAAATGAGAACCAGCCCCCATGATTAGTTTCAAATTATGACCACATCTCACACTGATGGAAGTGATGGTCTAGATTTTGGGAGACAAAGGATTTAGTTGCACAACAGATAGTGTTTCATGAGTGATATATCTTAGTGAATATCTTTGTGAGGTGAAGGCAGCTGGATATTGACAAAGAACTCTCTAGTATTATCTAGAAGGACATTAGTATTTGCAGTGTTGTTCAGTTGTTCATGTGGTAATTCAGTGATCCCTAATCCTGTAGTGTGCATTCTTTGTGTAAAGAAAGCTCCAGTGTATGGCCAAACAAAAAAAATGTAATATGGTGGTTTCTTGATCAGTGAACCTGTGTTCCACAATCACTGACGCTTGACACTCTCTTCAGAACTATTTGATCAAGGGTCAAAAATTCTAAAACATCCTAAAGAGGATATGAAACAAACTGATCAATGGTTGCAAACTTTATTCAAGACTCAAAATCAACATATTGGTGAAGAGTGACTAGCACAAGTAACATGTATGCAAGCACCCATAAGGCCTAAATAATGAGTAGCAAACAGACTTTATGACCACATTCTATGCAAGAATGTAGTATAGCTTTATGATGCATCCAACTGTGTGTGAAAAACATGAGTGGGAATGAAACTTGATGCCTAGTCCACGTTCCTTTATTTTTTTGCGCAGTAATATGTTGTTTTTTAATTTCTTTGCAGCAATGTGGCAGTCAGAGCTCCTTAACGTCACTTTTATCACTATTCCCACATTTGGACTTTGAGCCAGTCTTGGTTCGTTGAATTTCAGAATTTCCAATAAGCAGACATCTTGTCTGAACAAGTATGATCGATAGAGATTAATGAGAGTAAAATTTCATTACTTACAATACCAGGTAAATTATGAAATGTTAGTCTTAAATAAAAATGGCCTTGACTGTATACTTTAATCACAGCTGATCCCCTGTGCTGTGTGCGCTATAGTTAGGTCTGTTATTGAAATTAACCTGCAGCAGAGAGAGAAACTTCACAAAGTCTTACCCGTAACTTCTCTACTTCACGCTCCAGAAGATCACATCTGGCAGCTTTTGCCTCCTCAAGCTCCAGTTCAGCAATTCTAGCTTTCAAAAGATCGTTTTCGGTGTGTAAATCTTGCAGGTGTAACAAAGTTCGTATGTGTTTGCCTGTCAATCGGCCGTCTTGGTCCACTCTGTCCTCGTAGCTTGCCCTGCGATGTGCCTTTGTTGACATCGTCAGTAAAATTTGCTGTTTCTTTCAAATCTTGACTTATATAAAAGTCATAAAGCAATGATATCATTCGACTTTCAGCTGTTTATGTTGTATTAACCGCATTATGTTGCTACTTGTTTATTCGTCGGCAAAGGAACCAGTTATTTGCATCTCTGAATTTGGGTCCCAGTTCTCTCCTCTGCGGTGTTCGCCTGGGGGAAAATATGGTGGCCGAGGATTTAGGTGCAATGTGGCCTATGATTGTGGCCATTTTAGCTGCAGTTATCTTAAACGCAGTGATTTTTACTCTATTGAAGGGATACAAAGCGCGAAAAGAGCAGAATGAGCGGAAACAGTGGTGGAAAGAGAACGTAATTTATCATATATATCCTCGATCTTTCCAAGACTCGAGTGGCGATGGAAATGGCGACTTACGGGGAATAATGAACAGGCTGGACTATTTTGAATACATGGGGATCAAAATCTTATATCTGAGCCCAATATTCAAATCTCCTATGGTGGACAATGGCTACGACATCTCAGACTTCACAGACATTGATCCTCTCTTTGGAGATTTGAATGACTTTGATGAACTCTTAAAAGCGATGCATGTAAGGGACATGAAACTTGTGCTGGATTTTGTACCTAACCACACTTCAGATGAACACCCATGGTTCCTTGAGAGTCGCGCCAGTAGAGAGAGTCCTAAAAGAGACTGGTATGTCTGGAATGACCCTTCCCCAGGGGGTGGGGTACCTAATAACTGGGTCAGTGTATTTGGAGGAAGCGCATGGAGCTACG
The DNA here is from genome assembly GCF_036669915.1 of Pocillopora verrucosa. Taxonomy (NCBI): domain Eukaryota; kingdom Metazoa; phylum Cnidaria; class Anthozoa; order Scleractinia; family Pocilloporidae; genus Pocillopora; species Pocillopora verrucosa. The sequence continues at coordinate 31,774,392 of NC_089314.1, read as the reverse complement.
ATACCAGAACAGGACAGTATTATTTGCACCAGTTTTGTCCTGAACAACCCGATCTGAACCTCAGAAACGCTGAGGTGCGCCAGGCTTTGAAGGAAGTGCTAATCTTTTGGCTTGACAAAGGAGTTGATGGATTTAGAGTTGATGCAGTTCCTCATCTTGTTGAGGATTCAAAATTTCTTGATGAACCCACTAAGCCTGAGTATGATCCCTTACGTCCCAACTATGATCACTTGGAGCACATTTACACGAAAAACTTGTGGGATAATCATAAAATTGTTCAGGAATGGAGAACACTTCTCAATCAGTACAAGGTGCCATACAGAATACTCATAGGGGAGATAACGGCAGATCTTCCAGATGTTATGAAGTATTATGGTGGGAGATACAGTGAATTTGATTTCCCCTTTAACTTTGGGTTTTTGGGGCTTTCCAAATCCACAACTACACAAGATTTGTATAAAGTAATCTCAGATTACCTTACTGCCCTACCCAGGGGAAGTGGCCCAACTGGTTATTAGGAAACCATGATGTATCCAGAATTGGTACCAAAGTTGGCCATGGGTACTCCCGTGCACTAAACGTCCTCCTTCTTACACTTCCTGGAACTGCTGTCACTTATTATGGGGAAGAAATTGGAATGACAGATGCTGAAGTGCCTCTTAAAACCAGCAAAGATTTCCGTGATCCTCAACGATCACCTATGCAGTGGTGCAGTAAACAAAATGCTGGTTTTACCCATGGAATGAAACCATGGCTACCTGTTGCAAAAAATTTCAAAACAGTGAATGTAGAGGATCAAATGGCAGATCCAACTTCAGCTTTACAGCTGTATCGAGAACTACTGAGGATAAGGTCTTCTTCACAATGCCTTAAAGAACTTGGTTTCAAAGTTGTTCATGTAGATAGCTCAATTCTTGCTTATACCAGGTCAGCCAAACACTGCAAATTTCTCATAATAGTAAACTTTGGGCAGGAGAGTTGGACAGGTTCACTTGATAGCATCAGTGGTTCAGGAGTGGTTGAAGTTGACAGTGAAATGAAGATGAGGGGAGCAAAAATTCTCTTTGATAACATTAAATTAAGTAAAGCTCAGGCTCTCGTTGTGAAAATACCATAACAGACTTTCTATTGAATTTGAACTTTATTGCCCTTATAAATATGTAGTTACCTGTTTTAGCACACTCTATACAGAATGTTAAATAGTACTAGAATGTATGCCGATGTTAAATCAAATAAAACTGGGTTAGAAATACCCACCCTTAGTGTATTTTGTTTAAAAACAACCTAACTACTAATTAAAAGTATTAAAATGCATGCATTGTTTTCTAAAACTTGAATGTTGTGATATGACAAATTCCTGTGAACAAGTGAGATTTACAACCCAAGAACAAAATAGGTGCTGCAGCACACATGGAAACATGTGGCCTGTGGTGGCTTGTCTCTTTATGTTCTACAGTGCCTGCTTGTAGTTCAGTTGCTTATTAATCAATATGACTTGTTCAAAGGAAGTAATGTGGCAATTGCATAGATTTCATTTTGCTTGTTGCTAGAGCACTGCTTTCTGCAAATTTTATTCTCTTGTTAAAATAGCTGTTATTTGCTGTTTTGAAATAAGATAAGGATAATTTAAAACCATAAATTTTACTGTTGTAAAAATTTGGTAAGAAATGAAATTTTGTAAATAAAAATATTAAAATACACTTCCTTGTACAGAAAACAATAGGCATATTTGAAGTAAATACTCATCTAGCTCTACGTTTTAAACATTTGGGTCATTAATGCCATTTCTGTGGAAATATTATTCCCTTCACTCAATTTGAAGCGCATGTTTGTGCTGCCTTATTGTGATATTTTGAGAACAAACAAAGCATCATCCAGAATGTAAAAATCCTTATACAAATCACCCTCACATAAATATGGAACTCTTGTAAACAGTTCCACAGTAAATCCACTTGGCTCAAACACATCAGAAACAAGACTTTGTACTTGTTCTTCCCATGAATTTCCATGAACTGTTATAACTTCACTTGGCTGAATCATCTTTGTGCCTAAAGAATAATACAGACTTCAATTTCTTTATATATAAAACAAATTTATATTCTATTTCTTTTTTTTTTCTCTTTGAAGACAGAGATAGCTTACACCTTGTACAAAAGCTGCTTATTTGCCTACACTGCAGAAACTCATCAGACTTTCATAGCACAACTTACAGAATGTAGCCTAGAGGATAGGTACCCTCTCTGGATAGGATGTTAGTGTACCACAGGTTACTATCAACATTTCAACAGAGATGACCCAAACTGCTGCAACATACTCACAGATGCCTTAACCATCATTTGATGATGGAGCATTTGAATCACCTGTTCTAAGCCTTTGGAGTACTCTTAGTAACTGCCATATGTTACTTCCATTAAAGGCCTTCCTTAATTAAATGCATGGTTATTTATTTTGAATTAGCTTCTGTAAGACAAAAAAAAACAAAACAAAAATTATAGACTCAAGCATACCTGATTCCACAAGGGGTCTAAATGGAAGAACAACTGCAACAATCAGGCGGCCTGTTTCAGGATGTAGAGTTTCCTTAATGTCACTGAGTAGTGTGAGAGGTTTGTCACACCTATCCAACAGGTTTAGGCATGCAATCACATCAAACTTGAAATCAACCTTCATCCATTCACTTTCATCAAGTAACCTGACATTGACAGAGAGATTCGATGCCTTGCATTAAAACCCTTTCTCAGATTTTAAACTTCTCGATTTGCTTTTTAGTGACAGACAGCAAACCTGGTTATCTACAGAAAGGCTAGGAAGAAAATATCACAGCATTTATGTTTGTTACGAGATCTCATCAACTTAAAAAGGTAATCATAAAAACAAAGATATGGAAAGACATTCAGCAGAGAAGTTCAGCTGTAGGCCTTGTGTTGTGCACTTTAACATACTTTAAGATTTGGGTCTTAGGGATTCTAAAAAGAGAGAATTAACAATTAATGCTAAAGCTGTTGAGGTGGCAGGCAGTTACAAACTGTCAACTGAATCAGGAAATCCACATTCATGCTCTGATCAGATCATTGTCTTGTAATAGAGAACTTAAGCTAAGATGTTTTTGAGATGCAGATGATAGCTGGAGGAAATTAACTCTGGCTCACTTTGACATAAAAGTATCAACCACAAGGTTGTCGTTTTAGCATTTTGTGGCACATGGTGCTGATCAGAAAGGTGGAGCGAGCACTAGGAATGAAAATGGATACTTGCCAACCAGTAGGGAAACTAGACAAAGCAAAGGAGGGAAAGAGGGGGAGAAGAAGACATACTCATCCTTGATTCATGTTACAGAAACCACAGTGAGCAGCAGCAGTAATGGGTCACTTGGCCCCCCTTAAGACTTGATCTTAAAGCTGACTTACTTGAAGCCCTTGTCTTGGAGTCTCCACCTCATGGATGGAGACTGCTCTGTAGCATAAACTTCATCAAAGTGATGTTTTATAACACTTGTTACTTTGCCATCACCAGCTCCTAAGTCTAACATAGTCCCTGTCTTCCATGATCCATCTACATTCATGAGTCTTTGAAACTGGGCATCAGAAAATACAAACATTGATCCTCGATCCAAAATTCTACAAAACAGAATAACAAATAAATCTAATTGTTTGCTGAACTCAGGAAATTAAAAGTTATACATGTGAAGTAACTTTTATAGGAATGTTATTTTTTTCACAAATAATTGATTTACAGATCTTTGCATTCCAAGTTCCTGTGTTCTACTACTGAGCCTAAGAGATTCTATGGTAAGCTGGACCATTGATATGTTCATAAGTGAAAGACATCCTGCATACTGCTTGTTTCAGCAATGACAAAACATTAAGTAAGTAAATAGAATAAGAAAGCTGGTCAATTTTGGGTTTCATCACAAAAAACAATGTTATTTCTCTTGCCATGAGCATGGAGCAAAGAAAGTGCGTGACAGTCATCTTTGGTCTACTCTTGAGACAAAATGAAATTGTGCACATAAATTATACATAATACAAATCTTTCAGACTAATTACCCATTTGCTGTAGTCACAGACATAAAGAAACCAAAGAACCCTTTGAATAGAAGATGTCCAATCTGCGTGAACACTGCATCAGCTTTCTCATGACAGTTTTGTAAGAAAGCTTCAGTTTCTTGATCCAGTGAGCTCTCTACAAACTTAGCTTGTAGCTCTTCCAACAAAGCTTCATTTTCACATTTGTACCACTGTAAGCATTACAAAATCACACAAAAAACTATCAATGTAAGAGTTTGTAAAATTCTTTCATTTTCATTTCTACAGAATAAAAATGTTCTTCACAGAACAAGATCAATGGAAACTTTCACAACTGCTTGAATCATTTTTTCTCTGTTAATTACTTTATTATTGAAATATCAAAATTATTATTTTGTTTAAGCCCTCTTATGGATAGTTGTCAATGAAACCCATCTGTCATCAAACAGGTATTACAAGTTTTAAAGCAACTTCTGAGGTGAAAAAGTCATATTACCTAAAATGCATGTTTAATGATACAAAATTTGTATTAACATAAATAAAATTTCACAAAGAAGTCTTAAATTCATCATCATACAGTAAAACAATCTAGAAAGCATGACATATTAAGTTATTTCTGATTGAAAGCTAGTTACTTCTATCTAAGAGCCCTGTATCCCTAACAATCACAGAACACCATAAAGAAACTCACTGATGTTTTCTCTGTTTCCAGTTCTTGGCTGTCATTTTCAGCAAGTCTCTCTAATAACAACCTTCCAGTTCTGCTTCTGACATATGGACTGACCCACATGTATTTATGACCATTAACCTCCTTCCTCACAGACAGAAGTGACGCTTTACAAGAGATAAAATAATAATAAAAAAAACAATAACAAGAGAAATCAGTGCCATGTAATTACACCATGCTGGATATACTTCCAGGCTTGACACCCCACCACTGAGTTGGGAGAAACTCATACTATCATAGGTTTATTGTGAAACTCAGAAAAACCTGGACACCTGAAATGTTAATGAAATTTTACTGTGATCTTCAGATAAGGCCTATCGAGCAGATAAAAATAAATAACAAACAGCTGTAGGTAATTAATTTGTGGTTTTGAGGTTTGATTGCATGTCCTGAACTTATTTGGGATTGGTCGCTACAAAATGTATTTGTCAGTATCAAATCAAAGTGTTTACTGTCTTCTGAGTCTAAACATAATACTGTATGCCTTATATCATATTTCATGTGAACAGAGTATACACAAATGTTCATCAGAATAACTTACTTCATATAAATAGTGATGATGTATGAGATTTACCTATTTTACAAGAAATTTCAACAATGCTGCAAAGAAATTATACATGATGATGTTGCAAGTAACTTCTCCTTTAAGTTTTATATCATATACATGATGTTGTAAGGAAATTTTCAGTTTGAGGGTGGCAACACAGAGGGCAACATGAGCCATGGACCAATGAGCTGAGGGTCCAAGGTTACAAAAAACAAAACAAAATATACACTTCTATTCATCAATAGCACAAGAACAATACCCCATTCAAGATTAATATCATCAACTTCATTCATACCTGTGAGAAAAAGTCTGATTACCGCTGTGTGATACACGGTGAAGAATACCCCAAGGGAAACAGTGATAAAGCTTGGCTACCAAGCACTTCGAAGCGATTGAGTTTGTGAGTAATCAGGTTCGTCTTCGAAAGCTTAGTAGTGGGTGAGTAACGAGATCTATATAATCATTTGAAATAATGCGGACGAAATTTGTAATACTCCAACCTGACACAATATATTTTGTTGTGCGCCTTCTTCTTAGAAAAACTAAGACCCCAACAGAAATAAAAGGCTTGGTTACAAAGCGCTGAAGAGTCCGCTGACAAGAAAAGCTTACTCAATACTTTGACATTCGGACACAGTCGACACTGGGCGTTAGCGAAGTATATTATATTACCATGGATTGATTTCACAGGAAGTCACGCTTTTTGAGGTGGTTTTCGGTCTTACACAACAGCGAAGTGTACTGATCGTCCTTATTTTCACAGATTATCGACTGACCTTACGAGTTGGGTTAGGTCGGTCGAAAAATGGTGTTCAAATATGGGCAAAAGTGCACAGAACAAATTCAGTCGAGCGCGCAAAAGTGTCTTGGCGAAACAACAAAGTTTGACCAAGTTGTTAGCAAACGAACACAACCCAGATGCTATCAGATCTCTGGTACAGCTCTAATCTTCCTAATCATTGGACTAGTCTTGGTTATTTTGTGTCGCCGATACATCAAAGACGTTTTGGAAGCGCTACAGAATTTGGATGAATGGCAAGGGATTCTGTTGTTTGTAATCATGTTTACGGTTGTTTCTTTCCCAATGACATGGGGTTACATCTTTCTTAACGTAGCAGCGGGTTATTTGTATGGATTTGTGCTTGGATTTATCGTCGTTATATTTTCCGTACTGTGTGGTTTATCCATTGCATTCATTGTTTGTAGACGATATTTACGAGATTTCGTACGCTCAAAATTGGAGTCGGATAGTTTAAAAGCTATTATGCGTGTTGTGGAGGGCAAACGTGGTATCAAAGTCATTGCATTAACTCGGCTTACACCGGTACCCTTTGGACTGCAAAATGGATTGTTTTCGGTAAGTAATCAGCAGTATTTTTTGCTATCACATGATCAATCGTAAGGTTGTCTTTCTCCTTGTATCCGTTGGTGATTTTGAGTAAACACCTTTTTCGAATCGAGAGCTTTCTCAACTTTCTGTGGCGTCCATCTGCTTCTTATGTTAATGTCTCTGTATAAACTATTCAAACACTACTCCTTACTCATGTAGGCGTTGATAACTTTTCAATGGGAGGGGTTTTGAGTAACCTTTTGCTGGCATCGTCAGGTTGTTTTACAGTTATATTTTAGTTATCGCATGTTCTTGGCATGAATTCAGAATTATGTAAAGCCGAGAGGCGTCCCTTAGCATGTCCGTTCATAGCATGATAAATACTTCTTTCTGGCAATTTCAAAGTCTTAGTCATTTGATGTAAATTATATATTTACCTCCTTTCATCACCATTAGAAATAAAGTATTGATTTTTGCATAAAGCAGATGGCAAAGACTGTAATCGTAGCTTAAAAAGTTTATAAATTGGGGATATGTCATTTAATTTTTTTCCCACCGACCTTCACTAGCTCTAAAATATGAAAAAGTTATCGAGGGCTATGTCACGTCAGTAAGGCTCTCAAGGGGGAGAAACCAGTGTAATAGATATGGACAAATGGAAGCATTTTGGTACCTCTTAAATAGAGACAGTGGCTTCTTATTAGCCCATATTTATGACACTGTTTTGGCCCTCTTGAAACCCTAATACACTGTATCTAATCTCTCTTGAAATGCAAATTTTTGGATGTGCCCAATTACATCGAGGCAAATTATATTTTCTGATCACACTATTTGACGTTTTTAATTTTGTTAAGCTCTGAGAAAAGGGAGTGATTATTAGTTATTTTCTATTTAATTATGATTCTAGAGTAGAAAAACAATACTTTTGACCTTTTTTCAACTTTCTAAGTAGTGTAGGAATCAGCAACAAGCCTTAGTAAACCAATGTACTGTATGATGTGATAACTTCTGGCTGGTGATACTTTGTTTTTTTTGTTTTTTTTTAATTTTTAAACAGAGATTGAATGTTTGAGTTCAACTTTCAAAACTTTCTCTTCTTTAAAAAATGCATAAATTTTGTTAATAATAGTTTTTTTTGTTTGTTATGAAAATATGATCATATGTTAAGAACAAGAAAAATCTAGGGTTTCATCCTAATTATGTTTATTAATCATAATCGTGTTTTCCTTCATCCTACAGGTAACTAATGTTAGTACAGCTAAATATGTAATTGCATCTACAATTGGACTTCTTCCTACACAAGCACTGAATTCATACATGGGATCTACATTTCGTTCTTTGGAAGATCTGGTTGAAGAGCAATCTGGAGGATACATTATCCTGTTTGTTCAATTCATCATTAGTATACTTTTAATGACGTATGTTATACGCCGAGCAAGAAGGGAATTGAATAGAACTTGCGATGAGACAGAGCCTGAAGTTCTTGCTAATGGTCATATAATAGTGGCTGTACCAGAAGAATTTCAACTGATTCCAGAAGAAAAGAATTTTAAAATAGATTTTGACTTAGAGGCACAGCTGGAAGAGAAAGAGTTCATTGATCACAAAACAGCTAAAAAAGGCCACAAGAGGTCAAAATCTGCATCAGCTGTGTTAACTGCAGTCAATGAAATTGCCAAAGGAGCCCAAACTCCATAGCTATTGTTCATGAACTATCATTTGTATTTTTTATTTCCTTGTGGATGATTATGTTGTTGTTTGAAACTAATTCTAGGTCAAAATGGTTTTAATTAAACTATTTTTATTTGGTTTTTAATTTCGATTGATTTGCCTTTGTTCCAAACACTGGTTTATTATCACAGTGTTCATACAAAGTAAAATACAAGGTCATCTTGCTTTAAATCATTTTTACTCAAAAAATTCAAATGTCATCGGCTACACTTGGTTTAGTTTTCTGTTATTAGGCTTACAGTGTATGTTTAGGATGATTTGGGATGATCAGAGATTTCAAACTTTTTGCCATCCTTAATGTTTCTGATATTAGCTTAGAGGCAATAAAGGTGATAAAGAGTACTCTTGTAAATCTGTGACTTCTTGTTTCCATAAGTTGGAAACATCCAGATGTGGGGGTACAGCAAATTAAGGTCATTTGTATTTTATGTAATGGTGGAAAGAGGACTTTTTAATGAAGTCTTATATTTAAACCAAGAATTAGAGGAAAAGGTGATAATTGCAAATTGCAGTACAGTACTCATTAAAAATGCACATACAAGCATTTAAAAAACAAGAGAGAGATTTCCCCTCAGATTAGGCTTTCCCTGGTCTCTTAGACTGCAAACAACTTGGCATATTCATTAGATTGTGCAAAATTGTTAGGTAGATCAATTTAAGAAATATTTTTTTTAAGAGAGGAACATAAGTATTTGCTACAAACAGCACCAAAGTCTTCCCATCAAAGCTTAAGACCAAAGTAACAATCCTTTGCACTTGTTACTGTACATTTTAATGGCAAGTTAATTGGCAATTCTGTTTCTGATAAAGTATTCCCAATAAACTGCAAGTGGGTTACAAGTGGGTCAGAGGTGATTAACTTTCCTTGTTTATTTAAGAATTTTGAAATTAATGGTATTGCTAGATTGGTTGGGATTTTATTGGGATGTTAATTATTTTAACAATTCAGGTGCCTGAACCCATGCATTTACCAGGCATATTTATTTAATCTAGGGCTTCAAATTATTCTATTCTTCAGTGGGCCTTCTCTGAAGGCAGATTTTATTAGAAAATAAATATATTTAGCCTATTTTCAAATTAATACTTAATCTGGATTTCTTTCATATTGGAACAGCTATCAATTATGGTTTTCTGGCTTTGTAACAGTTTCAAGTTTCTCTGCAATTTACAGTGTCTGGCTAAAGCAGTGTTCTTCAGAACCACAAGTGGCCAGGATTTTCCTTGGCTACTTCCTTCTGAGGCTGCAGCTAACTGTTGTGATCAGGAAAACAATTCTTCCTGCTAGCTTGGTTTTTTTAATGTATTTGTTTGTCTGGTATTTTTTGAAAAAAAAAAAAGAAAAAATCTCTGGAGAACACGTTGGAGATTAAATTTGATCAGAGAGTGTTTTGACATTTTTTGTTATTATGTGAAAATTTATTTAATAATCTAATATCTTCATTTTTAGTACTATTTTGATATTATTTTACTCAGTTCAGAGAATATGACCATTATCTTCTCAGTCAGATGATTTCAAGTACAAATTTAGCCAAAATTCCTTCTTCATTGACTGTACAGAAGAGAGTAATAAAAATCACAGTACATGAAAATTGAGTAATGCTTGTACCTACTTGTGTTAATTTAAAGACATGAGAGCTATAGGGCAATGACCATTTGGTTGCAAATTGCAGAAACTGGTCCATGCATCATGTTGCAGAGACAAATCATAGTCAACGACTAAACAAACCAAATCAAACCCAGTGTTGCTGCAAATTGCCATTTAGCTTATCTTGGTCTCCTCCATGATCAATTATGTCTTCCCTTAAGGTTTGTGAGAACCTCATTTGACGACAGCACTTTGTCCAACTGATAACACTCTGCTTAATTTAAAATCATTGACATTCACTTCTTCTTAGATTAGGGTACTTATGAGAAGGTATAGAAGAAGACTATTAAAATCTCACTGAAAGCAAAATGGAGCTCATCATTCTTCATACGAACCATCACCCAGCTTTAATGGATACTATAAAAAATGTATTTCTTTGCTTGAAAAACTTCCAATATTTGAATACTATGACATACTAGTTTCCTTTCTTTCTTCAAATCAATTGACTTTTAAGTAGATGTATGGAACAAAAAAAATGCTTTTTGAGACTTTTCTTGTTCATGCTCTAAATTTAGGAGTTCAACTAAAATCTGTTTATCAATGGTGTACTTTCACTTGAAAGCCTCTTACCACTTTGTCAAGATTTTATTTATAAGATATATGAAACCCCATAGTGCTCAATGCCCCACATTCAACCATTAAAACATTGATTAAAATTCTTGCCTTATACAGACACAAATGTTCTTGTGTGGTGTCACTGCTTATTTCACCACTATTAATCTATATGTCAGATCAAAAATTGTCAGTTTAAAAGAAAACTATGTAGACAATATTTATAAACAAGGCTTAAACTATTTCATTTTATAATAAATAAGAATGTTATCTGCTATCCATTAATCTCAGTAATTAACAAAACAATGCCAACCCAAGATCTCATAGCACTTTCTTGTTCCGCTAATAATTCTTTCAAACTAATAATTATACTTGTAAAAACTTGTATAGATAATACACTAGTACCTAAACTGATAATTGAACAGACCAACACTGACTGAGATTGAAGAACAGGGAACTGAAACTGTCCAACAATCAGGCTAACTAGTGAACAATACTTTTATCTTCAACTTTTTTTTTAGTCTCTGGGTTTCATAAATCCATGTTTCATTTTCTTTGATGGTTGGTTTGAACATGGACTGTCAGGTTCACAAGTCGTGCCAATTGATGATCTTTTCCTTTTTGTTGTGAATTTCTTGGCTACTGTTCCCACAAGGTTTTCATATCTGTTAAAAAAAACAGCAACAACAACAAATACAGATGGTTAATTCAGGTAGCATCCCATTTAGGAGTGAGTGATTGTCACCTCTGATGTTGAAGGTAAACTTATTAGCTACTACTGCTACTTTACAGGCATCTCTCAAATGAAATTATTACAAACAAATAATTATTATCAAACGATCATCAAGATTACAATTAACTGTAAAGTCTTCTATTATCTTTCACTTTTCAAACATGTAAAGTGAAATTACTTTAGGGCAACCAAAATACTTGTAAAAAAAATTGTGATAAGAGCAGTAATTACCTTTGAGCCATCTCCTCATCAGAGACAGTTTCTTCCCTTTCTCTTGCCTCTGATTGTGCTAAATCTTCTTCAGCTATCATTTCTTTAAACATTTTCTGTTGGCAGAATTTGCAATCTATATTTCATTGTTTGTGACAATTTTTTATTGTTTATCCATGAAGAGATCTGCAGTCTTCTTATTCTTCTTTTATTTTGCAAAGAGGAAAACTTTTGCAAATCAATCAGAAGCCCAAGTCCAATCCTATCAAAATTTATTAAAATCAAGATAGTTAGAGCCTCAATTTAAAAAGCAAACTAAGGTAAATGTCCACAAAATCCAGCTGATGTTATCTGTCTGGTGACCTCTCTCAACTTCATTGAATATTTATATCACTAAATGACCTCAATTGTTTTCTCCAAATTATTGAGTTGACAAAGAGATCTTTGTGAATGACTGTTTCTTGCATAACAACTGAACTTTAATTAGCTTGTAAGTGAGGACATCTTTCTCCCAGGTATTCACCATTGTCAACAATTTACAGCTTGCATCTTCTTCAAAGGAAATAGGGACTAATGAGCTAAATACTTCGACATAAGGTTTGAATTTTGTATCTGGAGTACTATTTCCTCATCTTGACAAAAAAATATAGATATGGAAGAGACTCACTTCAACTGTTGGGTTAAAGTTTTTAAAAGACATCCTTCCATTTGGGTAAAGTTCTTCACATTGTACATAACTTGGTTCAAATTCAATGCAACTTCTGAAAAAAATTTCAAATTTTCATGGTAAATTAAAATAGTGTAAAACACTTGGGTTCATCAAAAGTAAGTTGATGAAAACTTCTCTTCTGCTAGAAACTCTTAATTGGCCAATAAGCTACTGATGATGTTAGTTTGCTAAAAAAGTAATACAATATGACTAGAATTGACCATTGAAATATTGTTATTAACAAAATGTCTCAATACTACCCCTTTCCATCAAAATAATTATCATTACAATTTTCCTAAAACAATGCTCATTCCTAAGCAGGTTCTCTAGAGAGCCAGCAATTCATAACTAAATGTGCAGCTCGAGTCAACTATGACATTTTGCTCAGAGGCACCTTTGGGTTCCAAGATCGATTCAGTAATTCTCCTATAAAGCTGCTATACATTTATTTGTAAATTAGATAGGAGAATGAACAAATGATGAAATTTATATCCACCAACCGATAATTTTGACTATTCTCGTCGCCTTATCATTGATTAGTGTACTGAATTTTTTGAGGAGATGGCACATTTTCATCATTCACAGGAGTTCGTGGTTTAATTTGAAGTAGCCACGGGGGTGTCAACCTATCATCTAGTGAGGGAGAAAGCGCGTTGCGACTGAGATCCAGACCAAACAACGGTTGCGGAGGAGACTACCCATTGCCAACTCAGCACAAAACAGCAGCCTTTGACATCCTTACGAAAAATTCAGAAATGGAAAATCTCTTTCCTCTATTCGATATTCAATCCTAACCTATCTTCTTGTTCTTGTCCATTCAGCACCCAATGTGATTCTTCGATGGCACGCTGTCGTTCTTCTTCGAGCTGGCGACGATAGTCTGTTTCTGCTTTCCTTTTCATGAACTAAATATAATGAAACAGAGAGTAGAAATAAATTTAAACATCTCACAGACACCTTGAGGTATGTAAGGGTGCATTACCTTCATTTCCATGAGATTTTTTGATAAAGTTTTTTTCACCGGTTGTTGTGGAACTTCGGCCGCCATGTTGGATTTTAGCTTAGTTACCAATCTCTCCGAGTTGTTCTAAGATATCAGGCTCATCTCCAGGACATGCCGCGTTGCTTATAGGTGCGTTAAGGAAAGTCCATTCAGTACTGAATTAAAATGGCATTAAATGAAATTAAATGAAATAGACTTCGTTGCTTTAAAGGACTTCTTAAACCTGTTTTCCCTGGCTTGATTTTAAAGAGGGTTGGAGCAAACTTGCTTTCACTCAGACCACGCAACAATATGGCCATTTCTTCATTTTAAAATTATTTGATCTCCTCTCTTTTGTTTTAAAACGCCTTCTGTTTCTTTATATTTTCATTATTTAAGCAATAGGCATTTTTCATCCCCGTTAATAGTAGTGAGTGCGCATGTCCCAGCTCTCCTCATTTGGCCATGGGCGATAAAAACATTTCAACGCGCGCGCTATACGCAATTATAAGCGTCACAAACAAAAACAGTCATCAAAGGGTTTGCTTAATTTTGCTGTGTTTTATCCAAAGTCTTGCATGTGTCATGGACCAATCGCGAGCGAAAGGCTGTCTGAGGTCTAACTATGGACTGAAAACTTACACTCCTGAACAAACCAAGGAACAATGGCGAGAGAGCATGAGGGTAACACACGTTCAGGGAAGTTTCTTTGGATATGACTAACATTTTCTGATTACGAAACTGTTTCATTTCGTTTTCAATTCAGGGAGAAAAACGCCTTTCAGACTCGCATCTTCTAACGTCGAAATGCAGTGAGGCACTTTCCAAGGCCTGGAAAACAAATTTTTCAAGACATATATGTTCAGATGTTCCATTAAACTACTTCAACACAAACAAAAAGGTTAGTACCTGAGATCCTTCCACGCTGTGACTCTACAGATCAGTCCTGTTGAGATGGAAATGTTCTAATTTATTAGCCTTCTTATACCCTATTCACACCAGCAAAACATGGTTTGTTAAACTGGTTTTTACTGAATGAAAATCATAAACAGAGAACTGAAAAACATAATTTTCCATAGGATTCAAGTACCTGCTAACTTGCATGTATAATGTGCCACATTTAAGTAAAAAATATTAGGTTCAGTAGTTTCTACGAAGAAAAAAAATTAAACATGTTTAAGCTTTGGTGTGAATGGGGTATTAGTCTTGTTAGTCTTTCGGACGCCTTTAACACACTTGATAGACAATGAATGAGACGTTTTGAAGAAGTTCCCTTAGAAAACGATGGTGTTACACTTCACTAGCCTTGATTTGGGTATTATTCATCAGTCAACCATCAGAAGCAGTTTATTTTTTGAGTGTAAAATAACATTATATCATTATTTAATGAGTCACATGGGTAAGAACAAATGACTAAGTGTTCCTGGTTCAAACCTCTTCAGCCTCGCTTTAGCAAATCCTTCAAACAAAAGGTATGAAGTTAAGTACAGAAAGCAACTGACAAAAAAACTCTTCACTTGATTCTGATAATGACTTCCGCTAAGGTTGTCGAAGCGCTGGTAACTGTCACCAATAACGGTCATTTTTGGGACTCTCTATGACCTGCACGATAAGGCTACACGATTAGACTGAGGATACCTTACTGCAAGTTGCCCTTGACTGAGACAGGTTGTCGGTAGATATTAGTCAGTCATTCGCTCTAACGAAGGACTTATATTCGAAACGTCATCTTTAGAAACCTTAACGATGGCAATTTACATATTAATAGATTTACTAAGATGATAAAACCAAAGTGATTTGTGTTTAGTTATGTTGCGTTAAGTTTCCCTCCCATACCCGTCTCAAATGCCCTTTCTTCCTTAGCATGACAGGATATCAACTTACGACAGAACATTTCATATAAAGACAGGTTATTGCAGTAAGCTTCACCGGGACGACAGAGAACATACTCGAGGACTCAATGTTAATTCTGAGGTAAAGAGATTTTTGACCAAAGTTTTAAACAATTTTCTCAGAATACAAAATTCACCAATCTCTATGACATAATTTCCCCAAAACGTTCGTCGTATCCGTCTGGTTAGCTCAGGTTGGAGAGAGATTAGGATCGGGGGCTAAAGCCTCAGACTTCACCAACACTCAGGATCTCAGCTACAGCTAACGGTGGAACTGAAAAGTGCTGCCTTTGCTATGACGTCTGCATATAGTTAGACGTTCTCGTCTTTTCGTCAACGACGATAAAACCGTTGGCTCCGTCGTCTGCAACTTTTCCGTACTGGTCATTAGCAGGGGACATTCAAGAAGCCACACGGTTAGAATCTCAAACAATAGGGAACGTAGCTCCCGGTGTTGTGGTCTGACCTTGTTTCCGAAGTTTGGGACATCTGCAAATTTTTCTCAAAAATTGTAAACAGCACAATGCGAGGTGATCAAAGTACCTAGCAAAATGTTACAAAGCGCTAAGAGCTATAAAATTATTTCATCATATGTTTCACATTTTCCGATCTTTCATTGTACGACATTATTCTCCTCGGAATTTTCCCAGCTCAACCGAAGCATAACTTGCGTCCCACATTGCAGAGCATGCTAGAAAGCAATTTAGTGTCAGCTTAACTAGTTTTCTAACTGGATCTTTCCCCAGGAACAAACAAAGTCCGTTCCAGTCCTCAGTTCTTCTCTGTATGGACACCGCCCTCCTCTCGAGATTCCTTCTCGGAGACACGTCCGAGTGGCAACTGTTAAACGAGATTTCTTTCGTGATAGTGGAACAAACATTCCTCTTCTTTAACAAGTTTATCCCCGGCCAACGGCCACAGATAGAGAAAATGAATAAAATGTTTCAAAAGGTTTCACCACGTCTAAGCGCCTTTGGATAGTAAACCGCTTTAAAACTATCGTTAAAAAATTTAGCAATTGCTTAAGTATCTCTTTGTTATTAAGTATCATGTCCTGCCCACCGAAGAGGCAGCAGCTCTAAGTTTGAATCCATTTACGAATCACCTATGGGGTTTGTGCATGGAAGTAGGTAACAGAGAAATTTTCAAACAAGTATCTCAGTAAAGAAATTCAGGCTCTGGTAGTTTCGATTCATTTCTCTCAACGATGGGTCAACTGAGAAAAATCGCACCAAACTTTTAAACAATCAGATACAAAACGAAAAAACAGTTTTCACTCGATCACTCAGACACATCCTTTTGCTTTGCGGAGCCGAGTCTTGAGACACATTTGAAGGTTTCACTTGGAGTTCACGGCTTCTGATGATTTTTTGGCTATCATGCCTGACATGGTTTAAAAATGCGAAGCGGAAAAATACACTTAATCAGTACCTTTCTGAAGAGCTATCTCTTTACAATGTCATTCGGGTGAGCTCTCAAACAGGAATTAATTAACTAACGGAAATAACAAACGCCTGATAACATCAGCTCAGTTCTAAAGAAGTTTAAAGCAGTATAATATCCTTTGATACCTTTAATCAAAACACTCTGCCTTTGCTTAGCGACACATATGTTTTATTGCAAGCAATATCCAATAGTTACACTAAAAACTGATCGATCACAGGATTTGTGTTCTGTCACGTGTAGGGTGGAGCAACTATAGCGTTTGTACTTTTCTGTGAGTCGAGGTTAGTGTCAAGCATCTATTGGCAGAACTCTGTACGGCCAGTTTTCATTCTCTCGAAGAAGGAAAGATTTTATATTATTCATATCTTCAGGCAGATGTATTCGAATTTAAGATTGGACCCCGCGCGCGCCGATGAGCTCGTATGATCTGCGATTCTCATAAATTATTCGATATATGTTGTTGCACCGGTACTTGGAGAACGGATTCCTCGATATCATCTTTTGTCACTAGGCAACAGCACCATGAGTGCTCTCAGTAGAAATTGGCCTTGGATCCTCGACAGTTATCGATTGTCCATTTATCCTTTTATAATGATGCACATTAATTGCTAAGTATGCCACACTGATAATGTGTTCAGATATGATTAACACGTACAAATTTTCAGGTGTAGAATTTACTGAAAGGAAACAAGTTCGCACGGATGGAACAAGACAATGAACTGTTCATATATAGTTTGTCGAGATCGAGCGCTTCAGTTTAGGTTACTGATCGTCAGTAAATGTTCCCACGAAGCTTTGCAAAATCTTGGTGCACGTTTTGGCGAATGATCAGCCCAAGACAAATCTTTGATGAGTTTTACTTTCTCTTAGCAACATCAAATATCGCTTCAATAACAAAGACAAGATACTATATATTAACCTTTTCACTCCCACAAGTGACCAAGACAGAGTTTCTCCTTACAATATCGGTACGATATCAAGCAGGCAGGTGATGAGAATAGAGAAGAATATCAATCATGGGATTATTAGTTGATCCAATACCAAGATCTCTGAACTAACAACATAAGAATTGTATGGCAGATAGTAAGGAGAATTACTAATTGGATCTTGGGACTGAAAGGGTTAAGAACATTCATGCGCAATATTACCTCTCTCTGCAGTCTAAATAAGGAGTTCAAATTCCTTAATCAAAATTATCTGATATTCGTTAGTACAAAAATACTGAAGTATTCTAAAGTGGTTCTTGAATTGGAACCAAACCACGCCAACAGAGATCGTCATAACATGCGATCTTACATATCCTTAAATGAATACCCTTTCTAAATGAAACCAGATATAACGAAGAAAGAAAACTTTGACGATGACAGAAGTTTAACGAAAAAATGAGTTTTTTTGTGTAACTCAAAGGTTGCAAAATGGAAGAAAAGTATTATGGCATAGGTATGTACTGTATTGACAAGAGATAATCTCTTGTTTTTTACAAATAGATGTGACTTTGAAAATTATTCATATTGGGCATTTTGTCTGACTTATTCCTTGTAGAGAAAAAAATTACAAACGATATCGGACTCTCCACTTGCAATAAACAGCACAAATGAGTGATCAGACTCGAACAGAAGTATTCAAGCACTAGTTTAATTCGACCAGGGCTTATCTGTAGGCAAATAATTTAAGAAGTTCAAGATACAGCGAATATCTGATTAGTGAGAGGTCAGTTAAGGTATGGTATAGTGCCACGCGGCCATGGGAGAAGATCAAATCAGCTACACGACAGCTGACAAAAAACGTTATTGCTTGAGTTAGAAGGTTTATTTTGCATGTTGCAGCCGAGCACCAGAAAACGTACTGTCTACGGAAAAAAACCTGTAAAATACAAATGATGCGGAGTAAACAAAGATATATCTCTAGTCTATAGCTCTATCCACTAACCACCATCAGAGCACGTCACAGTGGATTGAAGAGCGAGAGCTGGGTGACCGCTGACGAAAAGTTGGTCACAAAAAGGTAATTTAGTGTTAGCAACTGAGTTGAAAACGTAAATTGACCACTGTAACGAGATTAAAGGCTGACGTTTCGAGTGTTAGCCCTTCGTCAGAGCGATTGAATCGATTGAATCGATTGAATCACTCTGACGAAGGGCTAACGGTCGAAACTTCAGCCTTTAATCTCGTTATAATGGTCAATTTACGTTTTCAACTCAGTTGTTAACACTAAATTACCTGTCATACTCTCCCACCGACGCAGCACCACAGTTTCTTTAGAAACCTACCCCCTTTATTCGTTGATCACAGAAAGCCTACCAAAATAAACAGCCTTGAGGGAAAAATAGCAAAAAAATTTGGATAGAAACGGGATTTGCTTAAGTTCTTTCGGCCCATCCTAAGGGCAAGACTGAATTAAAATAGTTTTTGTAAAAAATGGAGCTCTTGTTGTCCGTCTAAAAAGATCAACCACGTAAAAACTCAATCGCCGTTACCCATAGTTCCACTCCACTCGTGAGCCATGGCTCAGGGCCTATTGTTGTTCGATTGTCTCAGAAATATTTCATTTCCGGTTAACTTAAAGGCATGTAAAGGACGGAAATTCCACTTGTTCGACGGCTCGTGAAAGAGTCTACTTAATAAAATATATTGATTCCAAAACACTGAAACAAGAAGAATCTCTCGTCCGGAAAGAAAAAGATTGACTATGCTAGTGTCACGTTTGCAATATCCTCCGCCGTTTGTCTATTCGTTTTCACAAAGAAAAATATTGTCGGATTGACTGACAACTCAGTGCCACGACTACATCATGTGTGCTGCATATTACTAGTGACAGCACCCTTTCTCCTTTACCAATGAGTTTGTTTTCAATGCCTGGCTCAATTTAATCACAGAAGGGGTTCAAGTTAGAAGATGATGAGGGGCCAAGAAAGCCATTAGGTCATCAGAACTGTCAGTTTGGAACCAAACCGGAATAGCGGTGCTTATGATGTTCGTATAATTAAGTTACTCGCTAAACGGATCAAGTTGGAGCGAGACAGGGGGTGGGGGAGGGTGGGAGAATGGTTTTTTTTGTTCCGTTTGTGTGGGCGGAAGAGGCTGACTTATTCGCGGTCATGATCAGATGCGGTGCCGAAAGGAATTTGAGCTGATTTATAAACTTACGATTGTCAATGCAACAGAAAGTAAGAATTACATTTGAGAGTTTGGTGTTAGATATGTCCTAGAACCTAGGATCGTCAAGTCAGCAGTGTCTTCAGAGTGGGCGACTAAGCGGGCGGAGTCAGAGTGAGGTGTGAAGAGTATTGAGCGCATTCCCTCAAATGCAATATTTAAAAAATATCCTCTCATTTTCACGAAGGAGTAATTGCCGGTATGTTTCACTTTTAATCCTCTTAATGATGCCTTTTTTTTTTTGAGTAGATACACATTTTGGATGAAAAGTTTTACTTTTAACAGACGATGCTCTATCAGTGGCATAACATAAATGCCACTTATATCCCGGACGAGAATTGTTTCTAGTTGGAACGTCGGCAAATTTTGTCTCGAGTAATCGCTAAACTGAGGAACTACCTAAGGAGTATCCTGCAAACACTAAGGTGAATGGAATGAGTCTAAAGAAAAAAACAACAAACAAACAAATAAAAAAAGAAAGGAATAAGGCGGTAAGCGCAATTTGCGAATGAGAAACTTCGTGGTAATTTAAGATTCGCTACACCCAGTGAAATACATTTTCATATTCGAATCTTGTATTTCTTATTTTTCTAACGTCAATTTTAAAGGCGTTTTTCTGTGAGTCTTGTGAAACTTGGACTAGGGAAATAACATGGTTCCTGTGCGTGCAGCTTGATTCATGGTTGCATAGCAACTTAACGAACCGTTTGCTAAACATTCAAGCCACAAGTACTAAAGGTCATGAGAAGAAAATTGTGTGAATGATATTACCTCCATGTTTGCGGCGGGTTTGGGTAAAAAGCGGATCTGATCAAGGTCTTCCCTCGTCGATGGTGTTAATGTTCCTTACACGTGCAAATCACGGTGCAAAGTTAAAACGGTTTCAAATTTAACATCTTCGCGTGACAGTGATGACACAATCGTAGAGATCTCATACCGATATTTCTCAATCAACACTTGATATAACTTGTGTAATGAGTGTGTGAGTTGAAACAAAATACGCAAAAAGATCGTCTTCCGAAAACATGCTAATCTGCGATAATGGGACCTAGGAATTTATATGGCGAGCCGTCTACGTGAACATTCCTTGTATAACCCAAAATATTACCGGCTCAAGAGGCGACAACAACAGCGTGAACAGGAGAGCTGGAGCAGTGATGCCTTCGCATGCGCTGCATATCACCCGCTCCAATAAGCGTTTATTGAGGAGAATTGCCGGTGTTTTCTACGTGGCAGTCACAATTGCAATAATAACAGTTTGTCTCCGCGACTGGTCCCAGACTTGGCGAATTGTTTCGTCTCCTCCAGCGAGACAATTACGTTCGGTAAATGTCCACACAGAGGTACAGCATTTAAAGACACCGACACCAGCAAGTGTGGAAAAGACAGGAGCAACTACAATAAAAACAGAAATTACAAAGAGTTCGCCAGTGGAGTTAGAAGGCACTCACAGAACAGTCAGAGCATCTACAATTGAGGACCAACTTCCTCTTGAGCACAAAACAACTCTTACCTCCACAACAAAATGCAATCAGCATTATTTCCTTCTTATTCTTGTCTCTTCTGCTCCAGCGTATTTCGACAGACGTAGATCAATACGACAAACGTGGGCCGTTGACAGCTCCATCAACACGCGCTGGAAAACAGTGTTTCTGCTCGGCCAGTCCCGAGACAAAAATGACACTGAGCTACTTCAACGTGAAGATGCGTTTTACGGCGATCTGATACGTGCAAACTATTACGAACACTATTGGAACCAAACGCTCAAGATTGAAATGGGTTTTGAGTGGGCAGCCAGGTATTGTAGCTTTAAATTTCTACTCAAAGCGGATGATGATGTTTTTATTAATCCCCCGGCCGTCATCGCCGTCCTAAACAGAGCAGCAACTCCAAAAGATAAACTCTATATGGGATATGTGTACAGAAATCCCCGGGTCCAAAGGACCGGGAAATGGTCGTTAAGTCAAGAGGAGTATAAAATGACAAATTATCCTGACTTTTGTGCCGGGCCAGGGTATATTTTATCCACCGACGTTGTGACTTCGTTCGTCAGTATCTTTGGTCGTATTCCGCAGTTTAAATTTGACGATGTTTATGTCGGGATGCTCGCCGCAAAAATGGGGCTTAATGCCGTTCACGTCAGGGGGTTTCAAACACCGCCATATTTATCTAAAACGTGTGTTTTATATGACAACACTTTAGTCCGACATGGGGCCGTGGGGCAATGTTTAATTGACCTTTTCCAAAAATCTCAAATCAAAGGAATGTCACCCTAACTAATGGTTCAGCCTGATTATTTATGTTCTTAATGATCGTTAACTACCTTTGACATGGATAGACTGCGATTAAGCGTCGCGATTGCGGAAAAAGCGTCGTTTTGAAACGACTCTCGTAAAAAGAAGAACACGCGGTGCATTTTTTATCTCAGAAATTACGGAACACATTCTTTGGAATTTGTGTCTGATTCTCTCGAGTAGAAGTTAATCTGCGCCGGTTGATATTAAAAGATGACCTATTTTGAGCCCATTGGCTGGTTCATTCAGGTAAGAGCAGACTTCATCATCAAATTGTGCTTGGAATACCTTGTAATTTAAATAGAAGTTACAAGGGGGGCGGGGATCTACCCCTGTCATACTGTAAGACATCCAGTGAGGCAGACATTGATCTTTCTTTAGTGTCTTTGCTTCTTATCTTAAAACTTTGTTTGCGTGCGATCAAAATGGTGTCATTATTATCAATCAATGACATTTCTGAATCCTATATTGCCTTAATCGTCTCTTTCTATGTGTAAATAATGAAAAATATTTAATGTCAATTGTGTGTTTCCAGAAAATATCCATACCCCCACCACGGAGGGAATTTCATGTAGGACCCCCCCACCCCTTCGGATTTTCCATTTTGGGGTAGCAGTGGTAGCCCCCCCACCCCTCTGGAATTTCCAAAGAATTTTCTACCACCCCCTATACCCCCTGGAAATATATTTTTTTCTCGTAGCAAACAACAAACAAGAGGGACGTGTGATTTTGTCGCGTGTATATTCGAGAGATGGCGTACACGCGCAAGGTAAACGTCGCTAACTAGCTTAAACTTAATGTTTGCTTTATTTTTAAATACAATACTTATCCTTAAACATTTAACACAGTATTCTCAGTACACGAAAGGAGAAAAAAACTGTACAAGTCGCAACAAAACACTTTTGAACTGTTAAGTTTGTACAATGTACTGAGAAAATTGCGTGCACTTGAAATGGAAACGTTCGAAATCACATTGAGCAACGTAAATTTGTACAAAATTGTGTCATAAATAAGAGAGCAAAAGAGAAAACCGAGTCAGCAGTAAGTTATTTTGAACTCATCTTTCCAAATTCCAGCCTCTAATGTAAAATTTCTCCACACAAGCATTGATTCTTGTTAACAGCGGGTCGATAATTTCGTCCGATTGTGCATAAACAAACCTTGGCTAGTTACCAGTCCCACGCGCATATATACAAAGCCCTGGATCCTAGTGTTTCTCAATGTTACTATCAACTGTTTTCTACTACGGTACGACTGTACTTATCATTCATTGTAACATCGCAAGCAAGTAAGCCATAAAGAAATCGTCAAGTCTCCTACACATTATGATGTAACGGAATTAAGCTCAGTGCAGATCAAAATTAATAGATGGCTGGAGTCAATAAGGGGTAGTGAATGGTAAATTTATGCGAAACTTTGCGAGACGGCGGGACCAGCGTTTTTTTTTTTTTTTTTTGCGAGACCGAGACAGTTATTTGTAAATTTTACGAACGCGAAACGTGTTATGACCGAGGAAAATCCCTAGGTAACCACTCCTGTTGGTTGTAATCTTTGGAGACTGGTAACGAGTAATGGTGGCTCCGTTCGAAAAACAAAGTGATTCTCTTCTTTATTTGATGTTATTTATGTTCCAAAGCGCTACAAGGATAAAAGAAAACTTTCTTTGGCTGCAGAACTGTTAGAAGCATCGTAATTTAACAACTTAAACTTCAGAACGTCCCACTAAAGTAGGTAAAAGGCGCCAATTGACATACGAAGAAAGTCGATCGACTTCCTACCCTCTGGACGAAAATTTCGCCTCTTACCCCCCATCCCCTCTGGAATTTCCTGGGACTTTGACCCCCCCACCCCTCTGGAATTTCCAATTCCCTCCGTGGTGGGGGTATGGATATTTTCTGGAAACACACATTGCCAATTGCGGAACTAATGAACTAATTTTATGACTTCCGTTCGATAACCGTTGGGAGTCTAGAAAAAGGCAGAATATTCTAAATGAAAGACTATCGAAGCAAGCAACCATAGACAAATAATTCTGCTGGTTTACGTTGGATCAAACTAGTGATCATAGCGGTGTAAAGCAATAATGGAGAGATTGTAAGAGGGTCTCAATGAGGTGACGGCTTCCATGGCGAACGGTTAAAATTTTGGCTAATTTACGGCCAACGGTTAAGATTTTTCCGTTGTTTTTACAGAAATATTCTTTTCGATGAACTTTTTCACAACTAACGGAAGAATTTGTCAATTTTGACGCCTAATGGTTATGGTTTACGAACGTATAATAATTATTTGAAGAAAAGATGAAAATAAAATTGCTAACTGTGAAAAAAAAATTGGTGGAAAAAGTCGTATTTAATACAACCTTGAATAAGCCGTTTCCGGAACAGCTCCGGGGCCTACACCAGTGACTCCCCCTGCTCCTATCAGGAACTGAGGTCGTCTTTGATATATTGTTTGTTATCCTGTCCTGCTCCGTCATTATCCATTATCATGATAGCACTTTAAGTGGCATCTCCTTGAATAAAATGTCACGAAATCTCCATTTTGACTTGGCTTACGAGAGCTTGTCGGCATCGGCTCTGGATATAACTCATAACGTTTTACTGTAGATTTAGAATCTTTTACTGAAAATCCTGATGGTGTCCGTCCCCTCCTTCTAGATACCGAGGAATTTCATAATCACGGATATCCCCTTTATTCCAACACCCCACATAGAAGAAGTAACGTAATCTAATTACCACCGAACTATTTGAGACATGGACAAATAAAACAAAATTAGTCATCAATAGAGCACTGTTTGAAAAATGCAGACGTGTTGAAATGAAGGATATTATGCTTTAGCGATGTCAAACACAAAAGAACATTCCCATCATATATTTGGGGTTTTAGATCTACAGCATAGGGTCACTCTTCCCTTTCATAACAAGTGGTGTTCATGTCTTCTAACAACTTAAGTATATGAGGTCGTGATTCGGGTCTGAACACGTAAAAACATCAACATACTGTAACCTATAATCCGGAAGTTCGTAAAAGGTGACACTCTGAGGATCTCTGTTGATCCGCGAAAAAAGAAACAGCTCCAGCATGACAGAAAAAGCCCACTAAATGAAAAGCTGAAACAAAAAAACGGTCGAATTGAAAAATTTACTCCACGGGAGGGGAGTAGGCACTAAGCTGATTGTTTCATTCCGGTGTTCTGTCAGCTCATTTAGGCTGTAAGGATTAACTTCGAAGAATTCATAGAATTTATTAAAACATTTCCTAAGTGTAGAGTCTTGTTACTTGACAGTTCATCGATTAATTATTACGTCTCCTCTCTTGTCCAATGTCTGCTGCATGGAAAGTAGATCGCCAAAATTAGTAAGTGGCGGAAATTTCGTGTTGCCTTCAAGACAATTAAATTCGCTAAACCGCTGCACGGTATTTTCGACACAGAAATGAAGATATTGATACCTAGGCTTAACATAGGCCTTTTCACCTGATAACCCCTGAGTGATGCTCTTGTTTTAATTGAAGAAAAAATTGACGGCAAATTTAAGCCATAAACTGCACCACCGTTCAGCTGATCCAGTAAAAACGCGATACACGAGTGGTCTTCGTTTGAGAGTCTTTTATGTATGTTGTTTTGGGGACAGAAAAAAAGCTTATATTTAGTGAAAGGGTTCCAGATGATATGTGATCCAATATTCAGTAGGGGCCTGTATCATTTTCAGTTGATTCAGACGTGCTGAAATATGCTTATGATCAAATATTACATCAGATCGACTGCCGCGACTTCCCACAAACAAAATAGCCATCTTTCAACGGTAAAATTGTGGCGTAAGATGCTTTGCAAGATAGCCTCTTTGAAATCAAGTAGAATACTCAAATTAACAGTTAGTCCTGAGCAGCGATTTGCCAGGTTCAGTCCTCTATGTGCTTAAGAGGAGATTTTCGTCCCTTGAAGCTTAATCAAAAATTAATAACGTGTCAAACATGAGCTGACCGCTTTGCAGGCCCTGCTCAGAGTTAATTTATCCACGTAACCGAAAATCATCTTGACTACCCTGAAAAACACTGCATAAAAACGGAAGTGAAAAATCGACGTTCAACGAAGACAACTCTGACCGTACAGTTCATAACCTTTACCCAATAAAATCCCAAAGACGTGGCTCTCCCTCCAGGAACCTGGTTTCCAGGATGTCTCTCTTATTTCCGCCCCTTGCGAAGGACGAGAGCCAGAGAACGAGGTTTCCCACTTTCTCGCGCCCCACTTTGAGCTCTCATCAGCTCCTTATACAAATGATACATTCTTTATGTTCTGATTGGCCTTCGAGACTATAAATTTAGTTTTGGTTCCGTGACACTCAGTCGAAATGCCAGTCTTGATGACCTCATGAATCAGTATGGACGGGGTAATCATCCTTCTTCTTCTTGTAAGAGAGGTTTTAGGGTAATGTTGAAGTTTTCAAAGCGGGTCACGTTTATTTTTAGAAGGCAAATCACGCATCACACTGGTTCATAAATTACGATTCACGCATCACGTATTAAACTTTTGCTACCCTCATCATAAGCAACTTGACTATAAGAGCTCTGTCAAACCCACTGATTTCAAGTTGGGCGACGCTTTTAGCGGATAATTATGCGCCGATCAATTCGGAGCGTCAACGACTTCCTCCTGCACGACTTTACTCGGCACAACTTTTACCGGCAAGACTTTTCCCCGCACGACTTTTTTTGGCTCGACTTTGTAGGAAGAATTCTTCCGGCACGACTTTTTTTTTGGACACGAATTTTTCCTGCGAGACATTTTTTTGGACGTTTTCTGGTCTGTTATTCACCAACATCTAAAAATGTTTATCTTATGATTAAATCTCATCTTGTCCAAAATTTGTGGCTTTGGTTTTAACAGTCAATTTTTTTGTGTCAACACTCAAGGCCATAGGTAAAGCAGTTTTCAGACGGAACAAACAGAAACAGCCATTGCGTATACAGGAACAGATTAGAAGAAGAAAACGAACCGATGATGCAGATTTGAACTCACTTCCTTTCTTCATTGGTGAGACAGGGAAACACCCCAACTCGAGTCAACGCAAATATTAAATCCTCAATTGAAAACTAATCTATTTTTTCTAGCAATTAAGTACAAGACAAACCTAGTACGCATAATTTAACGGGGTAAACTTGTCCCATTTAGCTTCACTAAAGTGTTACAGTGAGTAAACTACGAAGGGTCGGCAGTGACCTGCCGCGCGGATTATTAGTTGAGTCTTACGGTAAAGGAAGTAGAGTCGTGCCGCGAAAAAGCTAAGGTGGTAAAAAATAAAGTTAAGATGGTGAAAAAATAAAATTGAGGTGGTGAAAAATAAAGTTGATGAGAAATATCAGATGGCTCTAACTGGGCTTCGTACTTATCTTGCTGGTTGTAGTTTGATAATCTGCTTTTCCTGTTCACACGCCACTTCTCTTTTGAAGGCGAAAAGGATCGGTTCTCAATATCTAAGGGCATCTTAAGCTCTGTCGCCGAGTGATTTTTTTTCCTTCAATTCGCGCCGTGTTAATGGCTGTGTCAGCATAGGGGAATAAACGACTGGATTGGAAAAAGAATTCAAATAATTCAAGACGTCTACTATGAAATAAAACCTAGGCGATATTGAATTGAGCAAAGGGGAAAGGGATATTTCGGATTTATTGATTTCTTATTAAGAGCTTACTAACAATTAAATACAAAATCGAAGGACTTTAAAAACCCTCGAACTAAAAAACTTAAATGCTTCTTAACAAACCACGTAGCTTCCTTTACTTTTACAAAGAATTCTCCAAAGTTAGAGAGCAACGCTCTCCAATCAACACAATTTTCATTAATCGAATAGAAAGACCAGTAAACCAAGTGTTGCTTATTGGCACCGGTTTCCAAGTTTTTGTTGTTTCTCACGCTGGGCATCAGTAAACAAGGGGTGAGCAGAAGTTCATAAAGCTTCATAAAAACTAAACAATTTTATCATTACTGAGTCAGTTGCGCTTTGAGAAACAGCATGTACATAAGTGTCATGAAAAAAACAAAATGCTTTCGTGAAGACAATGTCAAAAATCGCTCTTTTAAAGCTCATAAGTTAATTTTTGGAATTAAAACCTTTAGAGGTCTCCTTTTTTTAACAGCTGCAAAAAGGGAAAAAAGAAAGAAAAAATTTGTTGTATCTTCTCTACAATGATGCAACACACCAACAAATAATACAAAATGGACCAATAATGGTTAACCTTTTAACCACAATACACAATGTTGATCAAGAGCACTTTCCAGCCTCTTATGAAGTGCAAAGCGACCTTTTCCGCGATTTAGATTAGTACTGTTACCGGTCACCTTCAAAGCAAAAAATTTTCGATTTTCATCTGCAGAAAAAGTGTTAATATTTCATCCAAAAACAAAAAAGTTAGAAAAGTTGTGGCTTCAAATATCACAGCAAAAGAACTTGTCGTTTCAAACGTAAATGGTTAGATCATGTACATGAAGTATTCCAAACCAGAACACACTTGCACGGTACACTGGAAAGTTTGCAATATTGTTACTAAGGTTATCAATCTTGTTGCCTAGGCACAAATTGCAAACCTGCACCCTCCGCCGCTTACGATTTCCATCACTAACACTAATCGTTAGCGACAGTAATTCTCTGTAACCCTCCAGGTTCAGGGATACTAATCGTTTATGGTGTTCTTTCGTGATTAGCTTCTCGAAGACTTCTTCTGTCTCCGTTCACACTTGGGACACACACCACCTTTGAAACAGATCCTGCCAAAAGGAAGAAAAGTTAAAAATTTTAACCGCACATTATAAATAAGGAAGTCATCAAACTCTTTTACTAATAAATGTAGCATGACAGGTCATCAGGGTGAGACAAGAATAAAGAGATGAGCGCCAGTCATTCTTACTTGTGAAATACAGCTCGGCACTCATTACATTGTGCGGCATGTGGGTCGAAGGCAAAAATGACTTCATCTTTTCCACAAATTTCGCACATGAAACCCTTGGCTTCACAGAGCTGAATTATAAAGAAATAAGAAAGATCACCAAATGTAACCATATTAAACGCAGAGTAAGACAAAGCAGTCTTATCAAACCGTCTATCCAACCTGAAAAGAATGCATGTAGATGATTACTGACCCTCTTCTTAGCAGCATAGAGTAAACTAAATTACCACTAAATCAACTCAGAAAAGAGGAATGGCCGTAATATTTGTTTCAAAATTAACCTACATTGTACTGAGGACGTTGTCGTCATCAAATGACTTCACATGCATGGTTAACTCGCCATATCACCACAGTTTAAAGCTAATAAAAAAAATTTCCGGCAGCACAAATCCTCTCTCGATTTTTACACTGGCGCTATCTCTTTCTAGGCTTCATCTCGTCCCAGCTTACAATACCTTGTACGTTAGGCTCTGTTAATAGGACTTGTCACCGAAGTAGTTGCTAAAAATTCGTCCATGTCTCTGACATGAGTCACCTTGAATAAGCTACTATTTTCACCATGACACATTCAATGTTAGACTTAGTATATATATTACCTAAGAAGAGACAACAATGGTAAGGCTTCAAACCTGACATTCCGTCTTGATGTGTGTGAGAAAGAGAGAGTGAGTCTTTGTCAGGAAAGCCAAAAGAGAACCGGAGTTTATATCAATGAGATCTTGGAGAGAGTAAATGTTGTCACTGTCCACAAAGTGCTGTTTATCCTTCAGCTACAAAATGAAAAAAAATGAGATGGGGAGAAAACTGACAAAGCTTTAAGGAATAACTGCTTTCATTTACTCTCAACCTAATATGGTAGACCAGTTTTTTCTAAGTATGTTCTCCTTTTTTTTTTTATAGTATCACGATTTTATAAATACATATTTACTTACCTGCAACAACAACTTTCTTTCCAGCGCCTCACGACACGTAACAAAGTACTTCTTCATGATAAGAATCTCTTCTCTCAAACGCTATGAACAAGTAGAGACAATCTTGTTGTACCAGTGATTTTCAATAACCACGGTTTTATTGTTATGTAAAAAAATGCTACGAAATATTGAAAACTGCAAACAGACCTCCTGAAAAATTACCAGAGGATGTTACCAGCTCCTCCAATAGCACTAATTTGAGTAACAAAAAATTGCTCTCTTTCAACTTACTGCGTTCAATTTCCGCTGCATATTTACACTGCAGGTACACCCACGTTTTCAATTTCGTCTCTCAAACTTAAAACAACAACAGGCAAAAACATCCAAGATCACTTGCACATAGTTTTTTCTTTTATCTTACCTTAATTTCTCTCAATTCCACCACAAATTTAAACAACGCCGGATTTAGTTTTTCAATCTTTAACAAAGGTCTTGTCAGCATAAGGTCCAAGAACTGTTTCCACTGTCTTGAAACCTACGAGAAACAAGTGAAAAACTGTTTGGAATCGACTGAATAAAAAAACTTCTCGGGTAGCACAATTCCACAATATGGTTCTATCACCTGAACACAACACGGTGGATTCCATTAGAACGCGACTATTAATTTAGGTAATAATTTTTATATATTAACCATATGGACGTGAGTATTTTGCCGAGAACTAAAACTCTCGTAAAAAATACGACAATCACATCTGGGAACCGAGTGGCGCATATTTTGTATGTAACACAAGTGGCTATATTGAACAAGAGGTCACAATTCCCGCCTTATTTGTTGTGGTAAGCGACGAAGATGTAAATGCATTTTCCGAACAAGAAAAGAACAAGAACACCAAAATGATAACGTTGTGTGATCAAAAGATTTTCTAGGAATTCCTCAAAAGTAACGACGAGACAAAGGTAAATTTTTGTTGTGTTCGTGCTGAACAGCCTTCAGAGGTTCGTAGAGAAAAAAAGGCTGAAAATAACAGTATTTGATGATTCAAGTCAGAGTCAGTAATCGTACTTTCATTGAGCTTATAAAACCAGTTCACAAGTATTTTGGCCCAGCTGATGGTGTTACATAAAAACCTTTTTATAATTTGGGCACCAGGTAGTTTGTTTCTGTTAATATCCGGTAGTTATATTAAAGCCAGCTTTTCAATCTCTCCATGTATATTTATTGTCCATATAATGAAAAGAAATTGCACGTCAGCTCAAAGATATGAATTTTATGTCCTTGTGGCACGAATAACATTTCACTCATCCGCTACGCTCACTCATGATATTGTTCTTGCCACTCGAACATAAAATTCATATCTTTTGCCAACGTGTAATATCCTCTATACATCTTGTTGATTAACCAAGCGCGAGGGCCACACAGTGAGAATACAGCCATGGGCAAGTGCATTTGTTTCAATACGCAGTCCGTTAATGGAAAATATCCGCTCTACGATTGGTTGAATGCAGCTCAGTATTAGCCCTTTACCGCGTACGTCAAGTCATTTCATACCTTGTAGGTAGAGAAGTCCCAGTTATGAACCACTCGAGCAGGAATGACCACCATATCATTCCAATGACACTCTTCACAAAAATACTGACCAGAATAATCGCAAAGGCGCGCTTCAGATCGTTCACCTCCTAAAATCAAAATACGACAGTTATTCCAGCTTGATTATGGAGAAAAAAAAACTTCAATACTTTATTCAAAGTGGTCAGTGCTCTTAGCTGAACAAATAGTTTTCAGGTAGGCCACATCCCAATGTCACAGTGTGTAGCAGTTCCACCACTCACTTGTTAGTCCAATCTGTTTCCTGCACTCTGCACACTTATATTGCTGTGATGCCATTCCTGTTTCCGGACAAATTTTCAAATTGTACATGCTGACTGACACCTGTCAATAAATGGATAGGGATATCGAATTGATAATAAAGATATTTACTTCGTTAGAAAATTAAACGGTCGAATTAGTATTTAGAGTGACGCGAGGAGAAACAGAAAAGCCGAAGTAAAAATTTTGATGCGAGGACGAGACTTGGTGCAAGGACGAGAGGAATTTAGAGAATCTGGGTCGCTGAGCTGGGAAGCGAGCGTTCATATTGAAATTCATTGAGGTCAGTGGCAGGTGTGGAAGTACACCTTTTTTAAAGTACATTTTCTCCGGCGGGATATGTTGTTTTTTAAAACAAGGAAAATAATATCATTGATTGTCAGGGAACACATTAACGCTGTTTCAAACAAATCTTTCAAATAAGCATAACAATTGGTGCGTGCAGGTAATGTCGCCAATGTAACCCACAAAGTTGCTTTGTAAAATGACCGCAAAAACTGCAGGTTTGTGGTAGTTGGCACCAATCCCCTGACTGTACGATTCAGTTCTAACCTTGCGACTGGCACATGGTCGGCGAATGAGCTCCAGGCAACGTCTGTGAGAGTGATAATTACAAGCTAAAAACAAAAGGAAACTGCTTCTTAGTGAGGTTACCACTAAAGACGATTACCATCCATAATCACTTCTCACCTAGACTGAGTTGTAGGAAGCACGATTAACAGCTATTTTACGCCGTTAACTAAGGCTGAATTTATAGATTACTTTACGATCGCGCACTCTGATCGTCCAGGTGAGAATAGTCCTGAAAGTGACTGTTTTCCGTAAGAGTGATTGACGTTTCAACAACCTGAGCGGAAGTTATTCAAATAAAGAACCCATGTTAAGTAAAGCATTGTTGTTAAAAATTTGCCCCTTCAGCAGAGATTGATATAATCATTACTACAATCTACAAATGCTGAGATTTCTATTATGCAATAAAGCAAAAATAAAACTACATACCTTTACAGGTGAAAAGAGACTGCCACATCCAGATTGCTTTACCACATTTATCACAGTTATACTTTTTTCCTGGGTCATCTTCCTTAACGAAAAGATGACTCAGGATTTTCTTGGCGTTGGTGTTACTCTCTGTTTTTGAATCCTGAAAGATGAGAAATATAACAACATAGTCATCATCATCATCATCATCACCTTCAATATCAACCTAGAGGGAACGGGAAAGGGGAATTTACAAGTGAACATTCTACGACGTGGCTCTTACTGTCTGCTTTTTCCAAATTGAACTGGAATTTTGAAAGTTGGTTTTTGTGGTGGGAGGGAGGAAAACTCAACCTTCACGTAACGCCATGTCCCGAAATTGAACCTGGACAACAGCTGTGGGAGGTGATGGCTCTCACTATAACACTATCCTTACTCCCACATCACTCCCACTCACACTCCCCATCAGCAACATCAGCATGAACATCAGCATCATCATTATCATCCTCATTATCACTCTCATTATAAGTTATGTGACCACGTCATTGTTCAGGCAAAATGGTGAAAACTAAAATAGTAAAAAAACCTGTGTTTCCTGCAGTTTGAGCCTCAGCTGAACAAGTTTGGTGACAAGCTTGTTTTTTTCCTCTGTATCTTCATGTGCTGTGTTTATCCGGTCTTTACAAGCAGATATTGCATGGTTAAGCTCTTCTGAGGTGGAAAAGCCCATGAAGGACTAAGGAAAAATAGATTAAAAGGAATATGGGGAATTGAAATAGATGATTGGAAAAAATAATGTATACTGTTTTGACTAGGGTACTTCTTAGATTCAGATGTGGAAAGTACACAAAATGTATCAGTTTATAAAATCACTAGTAGTACATCTTATAAACATGGTTATTGAAAACATACAACAAGAACCAGTCAGCACATATACTGATAGTTATGAAAATTCCTACACCAAATTAAATCTATGAGTCCTCCTATGTTGATATGTTTAAGAAATGCAGCTCTTTAACAAACAACATTGTCAGGAGTTTAAATAAAACCTGATGAGCAGCACTTGACTGCCCTTGCTTCTGCAGCCTCTGATTGCAGTTTGTTGAGATTTCACTTTTGAGGCGTTTTAAGGCATCTTTTGCTTTCACAGCTGCCTTAATCCTGTAACCCCTAACTGTGACCAGCATCTAATTTCTCTTAAAATATCATCCCTAAATCAAAAATTAAGGTCAAAAGAATGAAGATGCTCTTGATGGTGAAACAAATTCTCCTTGTCAGGACCTTGGGAATTGTATGAAGAATATGGATACTGATATTAAGTTATAAAGGGTGAAATCCACAATCAATAGATACTTATGGAAGGAATGTTTGGAATCCCTGATTGCCATCACTTTGTTCAAAATTTGACCAACAGTTAAAGCAAAACATACTGGAATCTTACCTCTGGTGGAGAGAAATGGTCTTCCTCTAGTCCCAGTAACTCATCAAACATTTCATATTCACTGAACTCACTGCCAGGGGATCCAACACAGAAACCTACATCTGCTTTAGAGCTATTGCGGTTGAAAGAGCCACTTCTGTTTGGCCATGAGCCTGAAGCCACTGAGCTTTCGAATGTTGAGCTCCCAGGAATTGAATCCATGGTGTTGTTTCTGCTGCTCCTTTGTGAAAATGAACCTGATCCATTGAAACTTCCTGAACTTCCACTCATTGAATTTTTGTGGATTCCAGGTATAATGTTTAAGTCTTCTCCTTCATAACTTGCATTGGATAAACCTCTTTCTTTTTCAATTTGCCAAATGCTTTCCACTGGCTTTGGAGTGCCACACTCAAAAGTTGCCAGGGAAGCATAATGTTCTAGAGTCTCACTCTCAGAAGGATTATCATCTTTCTCTGTCACTCCATCAACAGCTTCAGTTTCATCATCACCTGAATCTTCAAAAGGATTTTGAGATGACAATCTATTTTCCACCCCTGGTAAGGGGACTAAATGTGTCTCTGCCTCACAGTTTCCTTCTGCTAAACAAGACATATCATTTGATACATTAAGATCAGAAGTACAATTTTCATCTAGTTCTCTTTTCTCTTCTGTTTTCATTCCCATACATTCCTTTCCTTCACTTCTTTCTTCAGTATTGTTGACAACATCCTTATCCAAACAAACTTTCTCTTCAAGTATAGAAATTTCATTGGTAGTCATTTCTTCACTTGTAAAAGAATTTGATAAGGCAACTTCCAACTGATGAATAGTTCTTGAAGGCTCCTGAAAATTTTCAGAAACAATTTCTGACACTGGTAACTCCATAGTTAAAGAAATATCAGAACTAGTGTCTTCTGCATCCAAAGCACTGGTTGGAATGTCGTCAACAAGTTTACTATTTTCAGAAATTTCTCTTATCCCATTTTCATTCTCAAATGTTTCAAACTTTTGGTTAGAATCCTGTAAATCTAATTCCTTGTGCATTTCAGTCACTTTATCAATGTAATGAGTTTCCTCTGTATCAGTACTTTCTGCTATCATTGCTACTTCAGCCTTTTTCTTCTTTTTTCTTTTCTTTCCAGTTTGCTCAAATTTATAACTACTACTTCCTTGACCCTGCAAGTTAGCACCATGTTCATGTCCATTCCAACTGTTTGAAGGAGATCCATAACCATTCACAACACTTGATCTTTCAGGAAGATGAGTTATCATTGCATCTGGAAATATTTACCATTCACAAAATCATTAATTTAGTTCTTCTTCTCTCTGATCACCTTTTCATTATAAGATAAACAAGGTTACCCTTTAAGTCCCAGAAGTGATTAAAAAGTAAGTTCTCCAAACAATATCCACACATTATCAGGCAAACAGGTAATGAGAATCCTCAAATTTATCAGGTAGAATTTTTTACCTTGATCTAAAACCAAATTCTTGTAACTAATTTACAAGGAAATGTGTATCAGCTAAGGGGAGAATTAAGGTGACCCCTTGGCAATACATCAGGCTTCCTAGTCAGTTTGGTGGTACCATGCGTTATACTCCTGGGTGGAGATGGTAGAGGAAGGAAATGTAAGAGTTGTATCCACATGCTAGGGTCTTTCCCAAGAACTCTAAACTGACCCAGCTAGGACCTAAGCCCAAACTAGACTGAAGCCCATTTCCTGTTTGCTAAGCAAGGTATCTAAAATATAAAGGCCCAATGAAACAGCCTTAAGTTCCATATGAAGTCAGTTAACAAACAAGGTAATAAAAAAAGCCAACCTGTTGACACATGGTGCTAGCCAAGCAACTGAGAATACTTTTAATTCTTCATCATCTGTTTCAAAGGCTAAAATTTTGCTTTACAAGTTCAAACAAGGGTGTATGTAAAAAAAGGACTTTTAATCACTATTTCCCTCAAAAAGCATCACATTTCTAACAGTTTTGTGAGAAAGCTCTTTATTTTTCCATCACCTTTAAGAATTGAAGGCATGACTGAAGAGAAAATACATGTGTGAAAAGTTTTAATTTGAATTCTCTCCAAAAAGTGTAAAATTTCTAACAATATCCTTATGCTGTGAATATCAGAGAGTATTAAACATACCTGCAGCAATCATAGCTGGGTTATCCTCCCTTGCCACAAGCCTTCTGGAACTGCTTGTCAAAGAACTAGGTGAACATTTGCACATTACTCAACAAAGTGGTGTCAGAAATAAGAGTAGCATTGTGTTCATTTTGCATTCAGAAAAGATTCATAAATTCAAAGTTGATTTGCATTGAACAAATTCAAAGACTGTCATCACCTTCTTGACAGCTTGAAAGACTAATGACTCGATGAGTCTAACAATTTGGTAACAGTGTATTTTTATTAAAAAAGCTATTTAAATGCTTGACATTCAGAGCATTAATTTTTCCCATACATGGAGCTCATCAACTGCACATCATCTTAAAAGAACTGTCATTCAAGACTGATAGTACAGTCAGAGGACTTACATGTCAAAATCCAGATGTGATATGCCATATGTGATCAGGTCTCTGACTTTTTCTGCCTTCTCTTGATCACAGAAAAATGCATGAGAGTGGTAGAATTCTCTGCAATGAAGATAATGATAGGTAAGTATATTTATGACTTTTCCATGCCCAGCACTGTATTTTTAATTCTACAAACTTAAAATCACTTTAAGATTGATGCCCAACACATCAAAAAAAAAATGCTTTTTTTTTTTTTTAAATAAATTTAATATGCATTTGAGGTCTAATATTACACCTATCAGTAACTCTAGAGATAGTACATGCTGCAGGCACATTTTTTGAAAGGGAGATAAGTTTCCTTAGAGACACAGCTAACCTTTGGACAAAAATTACCAGACAGGTTCCCTGAAATAGCTAAACAACATTTATAAGTATTTGAGTCATGGTTTAAGATGTCTCCTGGCTAAAGTGACTTTAAACTAGTTTTAAAAGACTTTTGTGCTAACCCTTTAACTCCCAGATCAAATTTGTCATTCTCCTTACTGTCAACAATACAATTCTTATAATGTTAGTTCAGAGAATTTAGTATAGATATTTTCTTTATTTTCATCACTTATCTGGTTGATATTGTATTGCTTTGTGAGAAGAAATTCTGTCTTGGTCACTCATAGGAGTTAAAGGGTTAAACAGATAAATCAAACTAGTTTGAAACCATTATAATCTGAAATTCATAGTACACTACAAAATATACATAATTTATGTTCTTTGTCATCTATACACTTTATTTGCTGGTTTAACCTACCCTTGAAGAGGGGGTTTATCATTCCACTATTATTGCATTTTCAAGTCATTTGGTTTCTAGTTTTCAAATTTTTGGATGGCCTTATCCAAGCATCATGTCAATTGCATAAGACATGCATGAAAGAAGAACACAACACACAAGAAACCACTTGAGTGTTCTTGATGACTAAAAAAATTTGGGCTTCAAAGTTATTTGCTGGAAAAAAAAAAATCATGTCTAAAAGCAGAAAAGAAATCAAAGATTGCACAAATTGTTTCCATTTGTATTTTTTCCCTTTTTTACAGTGTAATACTGTGGCATATTTAGCACATTCCATTAAAATGACATAATATTGGAATGATAATATCTAGTATTTCTCTGCAACACACTATAGGTACAGAATGGGTGAAAAATGTAGTCTGCTCAAATTCCCATGAATTAAAATACTTCAGAGAGTTAACTGATGCGATAACTTAAAACAATGACTTGATATGGGTGAGTAACCCTAGAACTCCTTTGAGTGATTAGCATTTCGTTTCTCCAAACAGTATCACTGCTGAATCAAACATGAAGGTCATGAAAACAAAAGAAATGATCACCCACTAAAGAAACAATTTAGTAATTGTCAAACAAATACTCCTTGTCAGTACCAGAAGAAATGTATGGAGAATGGTAAAGCAAATAAACATGTATATGCATACTGATTTTGGGATGTAAAGGGCTAAATGACTGGAATCAGAACCTCTCCTCAATATAAATCATAGGAAAAGAACTATTAAGTGTTTGCACCATGAACCCCTTCACTCACTCACTCTTACTACTCCCTGATTAGCAATTCTCGTTACTGTCAGCCAAACAATTTTATGATGCTAGTTGAGAGAATTTGTGTTGGACCAACTAACAATCCTCTCATTGACATTTCTTTTTATTCTCATCACTTGCCTATTTGATATTGTATTGATATCCTAAGGAGAAACTCTATCTTGGTCACTCATGGGAGTTAAGGGTTGCAATTGTTTGGATCCTTTACTTATTATTTGAATTACCAATTGAATAATTTATATGCACATGTATATCAAACCTAAGGAGCTTTTCGTCCTGTGTAATAACATTTATGTAGCTGCTAAGTGTGTTTTCCTTCAGTCCTTGTCTTATCCAAGCCAAACATTTCTCCGGTTCACGTTTCAGTTGTAGTCTATTTAAAGAAAAAAAAAATAGACAATCACTTGATAGAGCATCGCTCAATTTGGAGCTTCAACATCCCC
Source organism: Pocillopora verrucosa (assembly GCF_036669915.1). NCBI lineage: Eukaryota > Metazoa > Cnidaria > Anthozoa > Scleractinia > Pocilloporidae > Pocillopora > Pocillopora verrucosa. Next base: position 31,735,739 of record NC_089314.1, on the reverse strand, counting down.
CCATTTGGTCATGGGCATTTGACTGTCATCCTTCCCCTGAGGATGGGAAATTTGAGCCTTGCCTAGGTGGGGTTGGGATATTTGAACCAACAGAATACACCTGTTTGTTTTATTTTAAACCTAAAATAATAATTTTAAATATGGAGGAAGAGGAGAATATCCTTCATGTGTCTCACACATTAAAACTTCTGTAATACATTGAACTGAGAACATTCCCTAAAGTATCTTGGTTTATGTACCGTTTGATGTCCTCGATATCTTTTTTACAAGTAATGTTGTTTGCCAGTGACCAAAAGGAAACTTGGCTATTAGAGGCCCAGCCCAGCAGCCTGCAAGAAACAACATGATTTGAGGTTGCTTGGCAGGCTGTTCACTGAATAAAAATGAAGATGAATAAATCAATACAATCAATCCAAACAAATACAAACCCTTCCTTTAGTCCGTGATTGAAGATGTCCTCCATACAGAAACATAATTTGTCTACTGCACTGCAATTCCATATCACACTGTATCCTTGTGCAACATGCCCTTGAATCTAAGAAATACAAAGGTTGAAAGATTTTTTACACATTTCCATATTTGTTGTATTTAAGTTCAACTTTTGAACAATTAAAAAATATACAGAGAACTTGCATTGGCTATGATAAGCTTTCTATAGCATTGATAAGTAAGCTAGAAATTCAATTTCACAGTGGCTAACTTCACTCAAATATATATGTACACATGTACGTGTAAATCAAAGTGGCAAATTTTAGGGGAAACTTATCCAAGTGCTGGGATCAATTACGAACCATAGCTCATACTAAATTCCTCTGACTTTCCATGGTAAACCTCCTTGAGTTTCAAAGTCCACAGTCCATTTGCCCCTACAATACACACCCTAAGTACAGTTTATATTTAAGATTATCTACTAGTCCTTGCACTGCCAATTTTTTAGCCTACCAGCATGCCCTTGTGTTTGGGTTTCCACTGACAGCCTGTTTTCAGCCGACAGCATGGAAAATTAATGAAACCACCAAATACTAAGAGATACCCTTAAGTTTTCAGCTCAATTAATTCCCAGACAGCTTGCTTGCTTCCATTCTCAATTACTTTATGGGGATTGAATACAAACACCACATGTAATGGACTCTGTCGATTAGCTCTTAAGTAAAAAAAAGAAGATAACTTATAACATTACTAAATGTTATACTCATTCCGGTATATCATGAGTATAAGTTGATTAATGCGCATACATACGTGAATAAACTTATCACGCTTTTTCTAATGACAACACCTAGGTTTTTAAAAATGCTACATCAAGGATCTAAAGAAGTCAAGAAATAAATTGTTGACTATTTCTCATGTTTCGCGTAGCCCATATCTGCTTCTGCGCTTCCTTCTTTCATACACGAAAAACATTTCATTTAAATCTCCACACAATTCGTATAAAGTTTAACAGCTAGTTTGACCACCGTTCTTTCGCTTTACAAAGCGGATGTTAAAGTGACACTACATACAAGCACGTGCATCGATTCAAAACCAACCCTTCTGAACTTGAATTGCGGAAGGAAGTTTCTACTAATCGTACGGCTTCCATGTCACAGATTATTTAATATTTTAGTTACAATTCATTAGTTATAAAATATTATGTCTGCCTCTTAGTTATAATTTTACAACTAACTCCTAAGTCAACTGAGGGGTAACCTTTCTTTATCAATTTTATATGGAAAACTGCCAAATGGAAGGTTTTGTTTCGAAAATGGAGAACGACGCATCACATTTGGGAATGCTTTCATATTAATCTTACCTCTTGAACTGCAGAAGAAAGATTTTGAAACAGTTCGTCGCGTTCGGAGTCGTGTGAGTTCTGCATGTCCTAAGACTTCAGACTTGAAGCTGTATAGGTCTGAACGAATCGCGAAAGGACCGTGTTAACAGGCCACACGAAGACAACAGCTGATGAAACGTCATATCATATTCCATGTGGATATTACAACGTCAATCACTCCTTAATGGACAGTAGTTTTCGATAAACAATTATATTTTATCCCAATATGAGCAGGACTTCTGGTTAAAGTGACTTTTAGAACAATCTAGTTTGACATGAGATTGATTCGATAAACGCAACGACAAGAACTCGGACTTTCTGTACACAACACGTTAGATAGGAGTTCGGCGACGCGGTTGATCCTGAGCCAAACAAAAAATTGTGGGGAATTAAGCTGAGCCGTCTTGCGTGAGAGACAGCTTCGTCAACAACCGCTATTACCGTTGTTGAGTTTTTCAAAGGAAATCTCGCGCCTTTCTCACAAAAGTAATGTCGGCCATATTTGTTTCTAATACGGGAGTTTTGGATTTGACACAACGCTGGCCAAGGCTGTAGGGTAAGACGGCTCAAGTTCAATATGGCGGTCGCAGAAGAAGCCTTGAAAGTTTGTGAGACTTTGGAAAAGATTTTGAAGGGAACATTTGGACCGAACGGACACGACGTCATGCTGAATTCATCTTCAGGAGAAATACTTATTACAAATAATGGTGCACTAATTTTAAGGTCGTTGAATTTAGAAAATCCCATCGGGCGAACTATTGTCAACAAAATTGTGTCCTTCTCCTCAATCTCTGGAGACGGCGCAACATCATTCGTGTTGCTTTTATCATCAATCCTACGGGAAGCCGTTTCCATTACAGGAATGAGAGATAACTTTGATCCCACTGAAACTTTATCAATCCACCGAGGAAAAACTTTAGCTGCATTGTCTCGAGCTTTTTACAAACTTGAATCAAGTTTACTTGAACATGAAGTTGTTGTTTCAGTTCTGAACGGAATCGCAGTAACTACAGACCTTGAGGCCGAGGATTCCTCGCTTATCAAACAGAGAATGATTAGACTTCTCATCACAACACTTAACGGAAAATTCCCGACCAGTTTAGTTTCAAACTTTGTTGAACTTCTTTACCAGGTGGTGATGGAGACTTGGAAATCATCAGCTATTTCCCTGCAGGATGCACTTTTACATGTAATTGACGAATTCGGCCAGATCTGTGTAGAAGTTCCTGGTGTTCCAATTTCTTCTTCTCATTTGAAGCCTGGAGTAATAATACCTCGTGGATTTTCCATCGAACAACAAGGAGTTCCCAAAACTTCTCAGGAGTTCATGTTTGTTGTTATGAACTGTAGTTTTGACTTCTTGGGACCACAGACATCATCATCAATTCAAATAAAGGATGAAACATCTTTAGGTTTGAGTGTTGAGTGGAAAAGAAACCAAGTAAAAAAAGTAATAACCATGTTCAATGAACATAAAATTAAATTAATTCTGTCCTCAGAGAATGTGCCAGACTTTGCCTTGCATTTCTGTAGGCAGTATGGCATTGCTGTTGTTAGCAGCATTCCTCAGGAGTATGTCAGGTATATTTGTAAGTGTACAGGAATACTTGCCATTAATGATGTTGGTGAGGTCAATCTGTCAGAACTCTTTGTTGGAAAGGGTGTTTCATGTGATCTTCACACAATAGGTCATCATAGATTTGTCCATCTTGAGTTGGATTTATCAAACTGCAAATTCTCTCCATGCAGCATACTTCTTTGTTCTCCAGTACAAGGATTATGTAGGCAGTATTACATTGTTCTTCACCATGCACTAAAATGCATCAAAATGTCCTTTAGTGAAGATGGAAAGAAGTTGCTCTTTGTACCAGGTGCTGGTGCATGTGAACTGGCCTTGAGCTTTTCTTTAAAAAAAATTTCAAATAGTGTAAAAGACTCAAATTTATCACTGGCTTTGGAAATCCTGAGTAGTGCATTGCGAGCCATACCAAGGTTCCTCCATCAAAATTCGTTTTCCATGTCTCATCCAAAAGAAAATTTCATTCACTGTTTGAATGAGATGGAGAGGTCTTTGAAGGATGATGGATTGTTGTTAGGGATAGATTCAAAGACAGGTAAATCAATAGATCCTCAAGAATGTGAAATTTTTGAGCCTCTTCAAGGAAAACACCTGCTCTGGCAGAGTGTGTTACAGTGCACATCACAACTTTTGAGGACAGATAAGCTTATTGGTGTAAGAAAAATAGACAATGGTGTGTGAGGAATAAAATAAAATCTTATTTAGAAAGCTACTTTTGTTTTATTGAAAAAAAGAGGAGACCAAACCATGATTTCAGAATTATTCTTTTCCCAAAATATAACTGGATGATAAATAGTTCTGTCGAGTAATAGATAGATAAACCAAGTCATTAGTTAACAGCTCAAAAAATACATGAAAACAGATGCCAATGTGTGGGAATGTGAAACCTGAACATGTTTGTAAATATTGTCCTCTCAATGGGCCTCTCTCCGTCAATTTTAATGGTTGACCATTTCTCCATTGTCTCTGGTAACTTAAAATCACTGCAGTGGAAGCACATGATCCCAATTGCGACAAAAATTTCACAAGTAAGACAATCCTCAAACACTGAAAACAATTATTTTTGATAGCAATAAAACCATCTCTTTTCGATTGTATTGAATTTTGTATTTATCCATGAAATTTTGTTAAGTTTACAGAAAATCAAGACACTCATTCTATATTCGGGAGAGGTAGCTTACTGTTAAGAATAGATGTTGAGAAAAGTCATTTGAAGAAATCTACGCCCGCGAGCAGTTCATTTGACATAAGCAGCAGTTGTCTAAAACAAAGATGGTCAGCGGGTTTGCCATAAAATTCAATATGGCGGCTAAACGCAAGGCAGAGGATGACGATGATGGTGAAAATGTATCAACTTTGCAACAGAAAAGGCAGGAAACTACGACCACACAAGAAACAACGACTGCTTGTAACACGGATTCTTCATATTACCCACAGTTTTACGAACAACGCGGTCCGTGGATAACTATGTTCGACTGGAATAGCGGACTCAACTATTATCAAAATATTAGCGATTATAGAACTCAATGGGAAAAACCGACCGAATGGGATTCTCTTCACCCACTTTTTATTCCAGCAAACCAATATTTTTATCAAGGATTTTACAACGGAGCAGCATATGGTAAAACAAACAATGATCCTGTGGAAAACGTTAAACAAACTGCCTGTGATGTAGAAGGTATGGTTGAGAGACTTCTAACAAAGCCAGCTCGTCGACAGATTGATCCTGAAGAAAAAGAAAAGTTGCACTGGATTCCTGAAGGTGCCACGGAGTATAATATATGGTACGATCGATGGGTGGGAGAACATTGGCGGAATGACAAAGATCACGGTTAGTGATGTGAAAGACTCTTGACACTCGGGAAGGGAAAGAACGAGGTAACACTGCTTCAAACCATGTAGGCCTCCGATATTCCTGACCCTAGCGCTAACCAATGGAATATCGGGGGCTCACATGGTTTGACACAGTGTTAAGTCGTGGTTTCCTTCAGGAAGAGAGGGAAGAGTTCATTTGAAAAGTAGTGATGAATTAGGACAGTCTAGGAGATAGCATGAGCAAAGAGGAGAAGGTGAATAGGGAAACAGAGGGGAATGGAAATAGGAGATACATAACACTTTCAACAGCAACAGATCATTTCAAATACTGAAGTGGAAGATTGAATTTTTCCAAAGGAGTGGGATTTATGAAGCAACATCCAGTTGGCTAAACAGATAGAGAGATTGAGAGAAACTTGAGACTTGACCAAAAACTTCATCATCCTTTTTTTCTGGTTTTGTTGTAGGGCCATCAGAGACAAAATGCTGCATAGAAACAGATGCAGGATTCACCAAGGCAAATATTGATGATCCTGGTGGAAACAAGCATTATTATTGCATTTATTTTGCTAGAGGCTGTTGTCATCTGGGTTCTGATTGTGGTTATCTGCATATTATACCCACTGATAAAGATGAAAAGAGGTCAGTGGTAATAATATTAGCATGCTTACAATTACATTAATGATATCAGCATTCATATATTGACTGAGGTGTACATTTGCGATGATACACACAAGCTAGATCAAATGGATGTAATATTAAACATTTCTTTTTAAGGTAGAGGTTTAATAAAGGAATTTGCTTTCCTAACTTATTTAGAATTGATCTAGCTCATGATGTTTTTGGCCGAGAACGTCATCGACTCCACAAGGAAGACATGGGAGGGGTTGGCACATTTGATAAAGAATGCAGAACACTATATGTTGGAGGCCTGGGCTGTCGAACAACACTGGAGAAGCTTTTGTGGACTGAGTTTGGGGAGTGGGGTGAAATTGAGGTAAATGTCACACTTTTATGCCCTTCATAGCTGGACATTTTAGACTGTAGTGCCAAATATATTTAAAATTGCATGACTGATTAAAGTAATAGGTGGCTTTTAGATATATTGATACAAAATAATTTGGTTAACAAATACCAGGCTAGAAAATGAAGATGCTTCTGAAGTACATGATATGAATGTGCTGAACTTTGGTTGGAAGTTTATTAACCTTTGTTTTGATGAACAATTAAAATTAGGAAGATGTAATTGAATTGGTTTTTGAATTTAAGTTTTTTTTTCCTCACCTATTTAATTTGTGGTAAATTTTCCCTAGTGGACATGGACTTAACAGTAAAAGGGCTTGTGCCTTGGAAACTTAAAAGTAATTGTTTTTTTTTCTTCAATAAATCCTACAGGACATAAGAATAATACACAAACGCAACATAGCATTTGTACGCTACAAGAACAGAGTTAATGCTGAATTTGCAAAGGTGAGAGGAAGGTGTTTAATTATTTTTTATTTTTTCTCTGGTGAACTGTTCAGCATTTATTGTTCAACATGAAGATGTTACAGTATTTCATTTTTGTGAGTTTGGCAGATAGTTCTCACTCTTGAAAGATAACTTCCTGCAGTAAAAATTATCTTAAAAAATAAAATGCCACAATAAAATGCAGAGAACCTGTATCAATAGCTAATGAGTTATGATGCAGTTACACTTTTAAAGGAAAATTATGTTGGACCTCTTGTTTTTTAAGATTGCCATGTCAGATCAAAAGCTGAACAACAGAGAGTTGCTGAATGTGAGATGGGCTTACGATGATCCAAATCCAAAATCACGAAGAGAGGTACTCCACTAGTTTAGTTATATCTATAGCTGACAAACACACTAAAAGTAACTTTTAGTGTGTTTGTCAGCTATAGATATAAGCCTTTATGCAAATTAGGCTGGTCTTCATTCTAAGTTAGCGAGAGAACATGGAGACAGATTTCTGTTGAAGTGTAAGGCGTGGTAAGGAGATCATGCAAACAAAGATCTTTCTTTTTATTTACTAAAACGTGCTTCATGTTCATCCAGGAGCTGTTGAGATCTAAACATAGAGTACTTGAGGCGGCCACAGAGCGAGGGTTACTTCAGAAGGCTCTTACACATCCCACTCAGCCATCTGGTGCTCAGGTTACAGGGCCTTATCCGAACACAGACAATCAGTACCCTGTGGAATGCGGCCCTCAGACTAAAGAGCAATTTGAGCAGGTATACTAGTCACCTAAATTCATCAGAGAGTTGTAATCATGTAATGATAAAGTCTCAAAGATTTGTTTGTCTCCCCACTGGAATATATATGGGTAATTATTAATATAGAAGAAAACCCTTAAAACTTTGACATTTTTTTGTCCACCACAGACAGGGCTGGTTATTTAAACAAAAGCCGTAAAAAAAGCCGTCCATAACGGAACTGCGTCCCAAGCCATCTCCAGTTAAGCTGATCCTTTTTATCTTTTTTTTTGTGGATCGTTTCAAGAGGGCCCAAAAGCTAATAGTGGAAGGACAGTCTTTTAAGACTTTTAATTGAATCAACCCTCTTATAGAGAATCCCTAAGGCCCATTGCTTGCGTAAAACCACGGTTTGGGATAGACCTCGTTGAAACAACTGGCCCATACTGTTTTAAAAACGATTTTTCTGAGCTCGAGGTCATAATCTGAAGTAGCACAACTGGCAGAGAATACTTAACTAATGTTCCACTTGGCGCTCAACTGCAATGATAACGTTTATGAAAATTATCATGCCTCACTCATCGAATGCCGCCATGTGTCAAAGATCGGGCGATATTCTTCAGCCCAATGATAGTTAAATTTATTATATACTCAACAAAATATCGCGTTTCTGATTGGTCAATGATGAATGCATAAATAGGTTATAGAGTGCAATAGAGGTTATAGAGTGCAATACGGAGAAGTTGCCATGGAAACACCGGGGAAGCGCCAAATTTGAACACCAAATTATAAAAAAATCGAGAATATAATAAATAAAAAATCGTATGAACCTGCTCGTGCATTTCGTGATTTATGGTCACTCGTGATGTTTTGAAAGTTCTCAAATTGCACGAGCCGTAAGCGAGTGCAATTTTGAGAACTTTCAAAACATCACTCGTGCCCATAAATCACGAAATGCACTCGCGTTCATACGATTTCCTATACGTATGACATGTAACCATTTCTCTCTTAACGTCTTGGAAACGAAGATCCTGGGATAAGGCGAACCATGTTTTCTGGCGCAGAATAATAAAATTCATCTATAAAAAAAGAGTTTCCTACATGGAACACACAAAGCAGTAGCCTTATTGGTAGTGAAGCACTAGACACTGCAACGCGGTCCTCTGATCTTATTAATGGCCGTTTTAATGCTAGAGACGTTAAAGTTGTCTAAGACGTTAAAGTCGTCTCGAGACGACTTTAACGTCTTAGACAACTTTAACGTCTCTAGCATAAATGCATCTATTCACTGATTATGAAACACCTAACTGGATTCCTTTCATTCATTTTCAATGTTTTTTTAGTTATTTATTCTAGGATTTTGTTACATCTCAACAATTATGTAGGTTTTTTTCGCGTAAAATCAGTAAAATGTCTTGATAATTCTAATTGTAACTTAACTTTTCTCATTTCCTTTCTTCAGGCCGAGGTTCTCCAAAATGTTTACACAGACTGTACAAGGTTAGACGAAGCCCTCAAGAAAGTAGAGGCCTTCCATTCCGAGAACACAAAGAAGGGTGATGTGAACACGGCTCAACAGCTTTCTGAATATAACAAGAATGAAAATAATCAAACCTCAGAGGCGTATTGGAACTGTTCTGATTATTATAGTGGGTACAGTAGTTACGATTACGGACAGGCGTGGGACCATTCACATCATAATCATCAGACTGAAGCAGGTTACTCTACGAAAGATCCTTACAGAGAAGTGATCGCAAGCAAAGAAGCGGAGTCAGATTCATCTTCTGCCGGTTATGATTCTGCGTCCATGAAAGTATCAACTTCCGAAGCAATCCCGAGTATCGACTGATCAATCTCGGAACCCGATCGTGGACCAGAGAGAAGATGATATAAACGTGTGCGGGGCTATGGTTTTTAAGTGCACGTGATCACCTTTTGTTAACAAAGAATGATGCAGGTGTCATCCTCGTAGAATTCGGTGCTTACCCAATGATTGGTTTTCTCTCTGGTCTGCCTTGTGAACACTGGCGAAGCTTGCCGTAACAGTAATTAGCTGGCACAAGCTCTAGGTGTTGTTACTTCACACGTCCACACATGTATACCTGTCATATGGCATCTCTGGGTTTTGTTATGATTGAGTTCAACGCAGAAAGGTCCCGTTTGATGTGATTTCTGTAAAACGCCTTTTCACGATTATTCATTCTGCCCGCCCGCCTCCCTCCCCAGTTTCCCTTCGGCAAAATGAAAAGTCCCGACTTCACCTTAAATGAATGGCCGCAGAACATCGGTGAGAAAAGATTGAATAATAATTGAATGCCTTAACGAGAGAACAACTTGAAATTCCCTAAAATTATTACTTGTTAAGTCACAGTGCATTACTTCTCTTAGGGATATGCCAATGAATTCTTCTAGATCTTATAACTTTTCTGTTCAAAAACAAAAAAAACCCAAAATCAAGTAAGAAGCCTTTCCTCCCTCTCTGCCCATTCCCTTGGATCTTTTCAGTTCAATTAAGGGCAGGAACATTAAACCTGACGGTAAGACAAATTTCAACTTATCAGTTTATCCCAAAGCGCAGCTAGTGGGCTGCGGTAGCTCTCCGCCCTCAGTTCGTGTGTTTAAAATATTTATGTTTATGCACTCAAATTCGAACGTTTCGCGGAGCAGATGTCATCAAAATCTTTCCGTGTGCCGCCCCATCCGTATAGCCGACTGTTAAAAGATAATATTCAATCTACAATCTCTTGCCGACAGCCTGATACACAGTTAATGGGTTGCCAAAGGGATGGAAGAGGAGAAAATAAATTTGAGCACAGAGTGTGTTATGCTGGTGATCGTTGGATCTGGTAACCTTCACTGTAACGTTTGGGACGGAATCTTCAGAGGTTTGAGACAAATGAAACTACATGTTATTGAGGAAGTAATTTATTTTCCGGGCGTTTGAGTGAGGAAGCAATTTTCTGCAAATGATCGCCCAGTCGACGTCTTCCTCTGCTTGAGTCTCGTTCTTGTTGATTCCCACATCATACGAAATGTGACCTGCCGGGACAAAAAAGTAAACATGCTGTTTACAAAACTGTAACAATCAACAACGTAGGAGAATGAGGGAAAAAATACCATGTGCATGACTAGATAGCGTTTAACAAAGAACAGGAAACCCAATGAAAACGGTGCACTTGCAAATATTACAACTGTAAGCAACAGTCTTCCCACCTCTCACGTACACGTGCCGAAAATGTTTCCCATTCCTGAATCCACAATAGTCTAGTAAGAACATCGAACTTAATCGTCCCTACATGTTGTCTTTAAGTCTGACTTGGCTGCGACATCGCAAACTGGATTTAAAAAAAAAAAAAACACGAGTGAGTAAATTTCCAAATCAATCAGATCTGCACCGCAAACAGACGTCATTAGACAACTGATTGTACGTGACAAGGGCTGGTTAGTCTGTGATGTCACGCTGAATTACTTTTCCACCAACATGGTTGATTGTGTACAAGAAAAGACCCTGTGAAATCCGCACGTACTGCGGCGAAATTAGCCCTGTTGACCATTTGACCTCAAGAGTGATTAGAATCTAACTTCTCCTTTAATATCACCCCTGAATCACTCGCTAAGGCCACAAGAATAAAGGAAATAACCAACAAAAGGTCTTGATGTTGAAACAAATTCTCCTTGACAGCACCTGAAGAAGCGTACAGAGTAAAGTGGGGAATGGCGCTGTAAAAGATGCTTTCCTGCCTTTGCTGTATTACCCTGCGATAAATCAAATCAATTTACGCTTACGGGTGGATAATACGATTTCATCCTTGAGTGCATGACGGAAAAAAAAAGAAAAAAAAAAAAAGGCCAAACTTTAACACGTCATGGCGAAAAAATACGGCGACCTTCGAGAATTGATGGACGTAAAGACTTTCATATTAGAAGATATAGGCTGAGAAACGTAGCACATTATCTAAGGCAGAAACGGAACTTTTCAAGGTGGAAGAGTTCCCAAAATAATAAAAAAGGTACTATAACCCAGGCGTTCTTGTACTCTGACAGGGACGAAGCTGAAGGGAGTGTGGAAAAGGTCTTCACTTGCATTCACTTAAATTCCTCTCGATGCACCTGAAAGCACCATAAGCAGAAACAGATATTTCACATCGCAGTTGACGCAAAAAGTAAATATAACTTGTTAGTATTTTCAACTTTCGCCGAAAAAGCAACCACAAGACAAAATCAAGATTATCGATCAAATGTGCTTTATGCAAATGCTTTGCGCAATTTTTACCCTTGTCAGCGAAACTAACCCTCCCAAAAGAAACGCTCTAGTGATAATTTCGTGTTTGGTCTTTAGCTGACGGCGCGTGCGTTGTTAATGAAGGAGCGGTACACAAAGCACTTTTTATCAACTATGTGGTTGAAAAATTCTCCAACGACCTATCGACGCCCGACGGATCACGGCGACGAAGTCATCACAAGGCACATGAACTGGGTTGATAAGCTCTCAAGTCCTTCTTAGGTGATTCTTGCTTTGTGTCAATTTTGGATTGATTCGATCGCAACATGTTGTGGTATCCTAATTTCATGACATGATTTACATGAGGAACACTCTAACTGATGCTAGCATACCTCAATGCTTTGATCTGATTGGTGCGAGAGACGTACACTAGTGCGGCGATCTAATTAGTGCGATACATACCCAAATGCAGCGATCTGACAGGTGTGAGCAACACACCACTTGATAAGCTAACACAGAGTTTTGATTAAGGGAAAAAAAACTCAAAAATATAATTCGATTAGCTACAATCGACTGGGGACTAATATAACGTTTTAAGTTCCTAAGACACTGATGTAACCACTCTTTTGTATTTCATCTTTCACTGAACATCTTTTATAATCTTTCATTGATTACGATATTAGATTTAACACTTTTCACTCTTTGTAATTCAATTATTCTATGTAGAGTTTCTTTACAAGTTAACAAACGTTCTATAATAAATATCCCTTTCGTCAAAGAAGATGGACTTGGCGTTTATTTGACGACTAGGACGACTAAATTAGACGCGATCAGTTTACGAGAATCCATCACAAGTCAGGACACGTCATAATTAGAATACACCAAAACCAAAGTAATCACAACTTCCAATCCGAGAAAAGGAAAATTTCGCAAACAGCCAGTAATAACTTAAGAAAAAATGAGAAAACGTCTGAGGCGGGGAAAAACGTGAGTACCAAATGGTTGGCTTAAGTTTCTGACTTCATTGGTTGTGAGAGTAAAGCGAGTCTTCTGGTCCAATCAAAGAACAAATAACTCAATTGCATATTAAATTCTGCAAATCAACATCCCGAGAAAAGTACGAGACGAAGATGCAACAGGAGCGTACTTCAAAGAACTGTTCGACAAATTGTGTCGTGGACAGGGCACCCAGGAACTCAAGTTGAAGGGAGAAATCTTGTACAGAAACTCACCCGTTAACACATTCCTTAGTGGGACATCCGTTTCGTCCTCCCATGTTTGGCCAAGCTCCACACACAATTTACAACAAAAAAAGGACCACCACCACATTTAGATGACAAAGGAAAACGAACTAAAGGAGATTTCATTTGCTGTTGAAACTGACGAAGGTTAAAGAGCACAGCCCGTGGTGGACAAATCATTACGGATTCATTTGAGAGCCTTGTAGGCGAAAATTCAAATATGGCTTTGTCAGAGGTACCAGAAAGAACAAATTATATGCCGTGATGCTAAGTACGAAATCGTGTTGTTTGAGAGAATATTCCGTCAATCTGTGTCGACAAAGAAAAATGAGACTGGAAGCAAAGGTCAAGAAAAAGCATAAAGTATTCATTAAAATCTAAATTAAAACCACAAACAGCTCCAAATTGAGAGCAGATCAGCCAAAAAACAAAACAAAACATGACAAAAACTAATAGCAAGATAAAATAAACAAGAACAAATTTGGATTCTTCTCCATCTTAGAGATTTAGAGGCAACTTCAATTTCCCACAATAACCAATTTAAGTCGCCATTTTAGACAGGTCTCTTCCGTATCATCGAGTATCTTAGGAAAAACAAAGTGACACAGTAATGCGGTATGTGCAGAACACACCCTCGTCTAGCAACCGGACATGGCACGAGTTAGTAAGAGTCTTGTACGGAGAGGTATGATGACTAATGCGGAGAACGAGTTGAATGTGTTGGCATGATGTGTTGCGTAGTCGTGTCTGTTCTGTAACAATGTTCTTTGCAGCGACAAGAGCTTGCCTGCGATTTCCGGGTACTGTATGGTATAGTCAGGATTACTTTAAATATACTTATAACTCTTTAACGATCGCGTAACCCCCCAAAAATGATCTTTACAGTAAATGCTTACAAACCACTATGATCGAATTTGTAACAGCAAACCCACCGTTGCTCATTTGCTACCAGTGCAATATGTAAACGTTTGTGCAACAACGGTCAACACTCGAGATTAGGTTTAACTAAGGTTCCATAGCTTAATGGTACCGCCTGTACTTAGTCTACTACTACCAGGAAACGAAACGTCTAAAATTCGCTTTAAAACGAGAACAATAACAATAGCAATTATAATAATAATAATAATAATAATAATAATAGTAATAATAATAACAACAACAACAACAGCAACAATAACAATAACAATAACAATAATAATGAGGATAAAAATAAATAAGAATGTGAAAAGTAGAGTAAATTGGTGGGCGAAAGCAGTCTTCAGCTGTAATTCGCTCTATAAGGATATCAGTTCTTTATTTAAAAAAGGTTAGAAGAACAAGCAGAGTCACTCCGCGTCAACAGCATGGAGAGAGACATAGGGAATGACTGCTATCGAATGCACTGCTTGCTGAAATCTTCCCCTGCACATGAGTTACCAGTGCAGATAGCTTCGGAAAGTACCTGCATATTCTTAGAGAGACAGAGGGAATAACTGCTATCAAATGCACTGCTTCCTAAGATCTTCCCCTACACATAAGTTACCACTGCAGATAGCTTCGACAGATAAATGCATATTCTTAGCGCTGCGTGTGACCACGAACATGTAATCACGATTAAATTTTCGGTTGCAGTAATTAAAAGATCAGGCAGCATGTTTTAATTCCTGAAGAGTTTTTTCAAACTCTTCCTGTATGAACAAACCACATACAAAACAATGCAAATCTTGTGGTAACTAGATGACTTGACGATACAATAACAAGGTGAAATATTGAGCGACTAATTCGAGCAAACATACAACATTGAAAACAGAAGTATTTAAAGAGGAATAATTTGGACCAAAGAGATAACAGAAATTTCATCATAAAATGTATTTGGTTTGAAAACAACAAGTTAGAGAGATTCTGGAAACGTTACAAGTTACATATCTGTATGTGTCACCTTTAACAAGGGCCCAGTTAGTTCCAGTAACCGTTAATAACGTAATGAAATAAACTGGGTGTAGGATTCGCGTGTTTATCTGTCAGCTATTTCGGTAGATTGAAGATAACTTCAGCATAGTTCGCATTCAAGTTAAAAAAAATTCATTCAAATTCATTCAAAAAAAGCAGTTTTTTGGTCAAACTTTACGACTTCTTTAATAAAAGCATGTTGCAGAATGATCTTCGCGAGAGAAATACAACTAGCCAGCAATAGAGTGGCATAAGTAAAAAAGAAACAAGACTCCAGACGGTGACTGATAAAATTTAAATAAAAACCTTTCTCTTTCGAAAGTGGCGGAGTAAGAGGAGTCTCTCACTTTTTGTTGCGATACACGACAACTAAAACAACAAAAGCAAATAAGAAAGCATGCACTTTGCACATACACTAACATGGTAGATTTATGACAGAGTTCAATTCTGTATTAAAAGGTCCGCAAACTCCACATCATGTTGCCCTATTAGTATCCACCGGAATTTCCACGACCTCCTCTGAAACCAGGACCGCCACGCATCATGGGCCTTCCCCGAGGCGCACCACGATTTATAGGGCCTTGTCCGGCAATTCTTCCACCAGGACCTAACGAACGAATTGGGGTACCCTGTTGTGAAGGACCACCACGAGCGCTTGGAGCACCACGCATTTGGGGGCCCCCTCGGGAAATTAGACCACCTCGAGAGGAAGGGGCCCCTCGAGGTGCTAAGCCACCGCGAGCAGCGCCTCGGTTCGCTGGAGAACCTCGTGTTGGACCAGTTCCTCCTCCTCTGGTAGGAATGCCCCGTGCGACTGGAGCACCTCGCTGAACAAGGGCACCCCTATTAGGGGAAGCTGTTTGAGAGAGAGCAACGCCTGTCGTGCTAGCGGCACCAGTTCCAGCTTTTCCACCAACTGCCCCACCACGAACAGAGATAGCTCCACCCCGGACTGCTATGGCTCTACCACGAGCCTGTCCCTGCATGCCTGCTGGGGATGGCGTCCTCACAGCACCTCTACCCACTGGTGAAGGACCTCTAGGAGTTCCCATGCGTACACCTGGAGAACCTGAAGGTGCAGGGGCTCTGGCAGCACCAGTTTGTGTGGGTCCTCTAACTCCAGCTGTCGGGGAAGCTCCTAGTAAACCAGCTCTACCTTTAGATGCCATTGGATATGGGGCTCTCATCTGGACTCCAGGGGCGCCTGTACCAGGCCTTGAACCACTCAAACTACCAGGTGATCCACGGCCAACTGCATTCGGTCTTTGCACGCCAATTGTCCCTATTGCTTGTCCAGCAAGACCAGCTTTTGAAACAGCAGAAATTGGAGACTGGGTGGCAGAAGAGGCAGTTGATTTTTGAGCCTGGGTAACAGCCGGGTACGTCTGAGATCGCTGGGTTGCCGGAGAGCCATAAGAAGAGCTTGATGAAGCTGTCGCAGCTCGGTTAGCACCAGTAGCGTAGGTGCTTTGGACTCCTTGGGCTGCAGGTTTGGTGTACTGATATGCTGCGGATGGAGTTGTTCTGACAGAAGCAGCAGAATATGAACTCGATGCAGATGTAACACCATATTGTACTGCACTTTGGGGAGATTTTCCGATTTGATTTGATGGAGTAGAAGACAGTGTCTTTGATCCTGTCGCACCTGTTAAAGCCCCTGGGCCAGGTGCTGCTGAAGACGATAAGTATCCTCCACTACCTGGTATTGGCGTGACAAGTTTTTGTTGGGCAAGATACAGAGGAAAGATTGGTTTTGCAGTAGTGCTAAGTGCTGCCGATTTCGCTGCAGTAGCAACATTTGGTGAAGGGACAACACTTGACATGGCTGCCTGCTGAGTCAGAGAACTACTCGAGGTACCACCAGACTTGGCGACTCCTCCAGGGTTTAAAATACTTAGTATTTTAGCTTGAAGGTCGGCTTGTTGCTTGGCAATTGACTGAGGATCCACAGCGGGCTGACTTGGTTGAGTTGTGGCTAATCCTGGTGAAAAAGCGGGTGTAAATGGAACTATGATGAACAATAAAAATATTGTAGACATACCACAGGAAACAGAAAACAGCAAAGAGAAGGAGCATAGCAGCTCAATGTATCAATTTCGAAATTTAAAAAAAAAATTACGATTTTCTGGGTTTCCAGAAGCAGCCTTTAGCTAAAATCTCACTGTCATTCGTTACATTGTCATTGTCTGTTATTTTTTCAAATGTTATTGTCATTCGTAAACACCCAGAGGATTGTCATCAGAGAAAAAAGTTATTGACTTTGATCATCAGAGAAGTAAAAAAAAGTAAAGTTTTCAAATATGACAACTTTTCAATCATACTGAGACTGCCTGCTAGCTAAATGTTAATATATCCCTGATTAATTTGCCAAAATACGAGTACCAACTAGCTCAGACAATTTGAAGTTTTCTTTGGTTTGAATATCAATATGTTAATTTTCAATACATTTCAATTTGCTACTTGCACAGTTCTTTCATTATGGCAAGTCTCATACACTATCTTGATGTCACAAATTTCAGGCAAGGACATCCACTTGAATTCCAATGCTTATCATAAGTTTCAAAATTTTAGTTCATTAGCATATCCGGGGACATCAGAAATCTAGAGAAAACTCATCATTTTGGGATAAAAGGCCCTGCAATACTTCGTGACACTATTTCCTACAAAGGAAACTTATTACATTCCAGTTTCCACACTACACTTCCTCCAGGCAATTCAAAAATGTCTCTCCTACCCTCACACAGGATGAATAACATGCAAAGAGGCTTATTTCTACAAACACCATCTTAATTATTTCATTCAAGATGGTGCATTATGACACCACATTCCACCTCATATTTGATGTTGATCATCTCCTAGAATATTCGCAGGAAATGGTGTAGATTGGTTGGAAATTCATCTGTGGAGCCCCAACGGCTCACCAGACTGCGGGACCATTGACGTGAGGAATGAAAATTTGCACAACCTAAAGCTTACGCTAAGATCACTGCATCTCCAATCCGACAAAAAAGAAATATACTTCTGAAGAGATGTGTAACACATTAATGATAGGCCCATTACTACCGAAATTTAGAATGATGGATTTTGAGTAAAACGTGTCATACTTATGCACATTCACTTTACCCTGATCTCTTACACCGAACTGACGTCACCTACGGGCCGTTTATGCATGCTTTCTGCGCTTGAACAGAATGGCCGAACCCAATGTGCCAACGAGGCCAAAACTTCAGTTTTGACTTAAAAATGAGTACACATACAATGTAAGTCATGGTCCTAAATGAGAGCGAGTGTTGTTCCATTCGATCAGTACACATTGACAGGCACCTTTCTTCTAGTTACATGTTCATTAAATTAAAACCGGAAAGTTTCATTTTCAGGTCAACAGATATTAGCCAGCTCTGGTTAAAAGCCACATTTTGACGAGTAATTCCTTGTCCAAATTCATATCATCCCAATTATATTACGAATAAAAATTTCAAGATTTTTAGCTATTTTCAGCTATGGCAAGGATGTTACAGATTTAAGATGATAAATTGCATGTTCATTACCCTTTGAGAAAAACTCTGTTGTCTTAATTTGCTCTTGTTTTCAGGCCAACAGAGAAATTGGAGCCGAAATTTCAATTTCCTACACAATTTTAGTATCTGTAATGCAATGTGAAGAAATAAGTTTTGATGTAAAGTGAATCGGCACCACACGATGCACATCTTATTTCCAGTCAAGACAAAAAAATCGCAGTACATCTGAATAAAGCTGACTTAGCTTCCAAGACCATGGTGACAAAGGTTGGATGACTGCAGAGAAAAAAAATCACGTGGTGAATTTTTACCTCCCTTGCCATTGGCTGTTGAGGTGCTTCCTACAACTTCTTGCTGGCGTTTCGACAAATCATCAATCAGCTTTGCTAACTGGTCTGAAGAAAGGTTCCCACCAGCTGCAGCTTTACTCAAAAGGGATGATATCTCGGATGATTTTTCTTCTTTGGAAACTGTCTCACCGACATCTTTGCTACTTCCCTGAACACTGCTAGCTTTCGCTCTTTCACGTAGATCTTGCATGTACTGATCAAAATTTTGACCAACGAGTCTCATAGCATCATCAAGAGGCATGTTTCTATGCTCTGTATGGAGATAAAATGGGTCTCAAGTTGAAACAAGAGATGACAACAGGTCATGAAACAAAAAAAATCAATGTTTTTCTCTTGTGGATGCTGGTTTTGGTGATGTGCTACGCTGATAAAGAATTTATAATTTTACTTCCCAGCCCAACTTTTTATTACCCACACATGCCACAGATGATTTAAAAGAAATATTGCACATGGATTACGGCCCATCATACAAATGCATAATCAAACGGTGTGTTAACAAAGTCGAGCCCACTCATAGCAAATAAATTAATTAGCACAGCAAGCACACACAAGTACATGCCATGATAAAACTTAAAATAGTTTAAATATTGTTTGAAAAAACAAAGCTCACAAGCTAAATATTAACGAAAAAACGAAAATTGGTTTTAAGCCTGTATAAGAGTTTTTTTCTCTATGGTCTATGACCCTTCAAAATGAAACCTAAAAGTTTTCAGTCTTAACATTTCATTTCCGTAAATAACTCCCCAATAACGTGATCACTACATTGAGCGTGATGTTTAATTACTAACAACTTACCGGTTCTAGGAAACTTCTAGGTTTTAAATTATGAAAGAATGTTAATAAGTTGAGAGTTTATGAAATACATGACATCTAAATATTTGTCAACCATTTTCAGTTAATAACAACCACACACAGAAGGTTAATTTCTATAGTTTGGTTAAATATACTTCAGCTAAGCCTGTAAGAGAGTCTACATGTAGAAACATCACACGTTCAATGTGGGCGATGATAATGTAACTAATATTTATAAAGCAGATCTCTGTGTTCATGACCCTGTCATTTGACATTCATGTGTAACTCACCCTAAGATCAATGTCACTATGCAAAATTTAATCATCTTAAGTTTTAATGAGAAAGAGAGAATAATATTCTGTCAGTGGTTGAAGAGTAATGAGGTTTAAGAGACAGAAGATGCTAGGGTCTTTCAGTTTCTTCCAAACCAAGTAAATTAAATCACGAGTATAATTATAGAACAATAATAAGAACACCTGTGTAATAAATAATAAAGCTCTGCAATGTACCAAAGTGCTGGTGGAGTAACTTGAAATAGAATAGCAACTGAACTCACTGGAAAGACACCAATACTTGTCACATTTCACATTTACAAAACTAAAGCAAAATAAGAAAAAATTGTCCCACAAGGAATTTCAGTGTCTACCAAGTAGGTGAACTCTTCCCAAGTGACAAAGTACTCCGTGTCATCTCTAATTTGAAAAGTAATCATTACAGTATGGTTTGTGGTTGTGGTTTTTTTTTTTCATTTAGCCATGAACCACTACAAAATACAAAGTAAATGACTTTGTTATATGCACTGTCATACAGGGTGCTGGACCAATGTGGTATATCATTTATTACACTTTATTTTTGTCAAAATATGTGCCCATTCCTACCTCTCATGGAATATGTTAAGCTTGTATATTGTCTCTCTGTCCTTGCTCATGCAAGACAGTTACAGTAATTAACAGATATTGTAAGACCGGCAATGTCTACAGCTTGCAACTCACATATTATCATAAAAAAAAATTCAAAAGAAAACAGGAAAGACTTTTGTTGAGATAACAGTCTGTTCCAAAAACTTTGTTTATATCCATCTTGCTTTGTCAAAAAAAATACAGTTTAAATTCTCTTACTCAAATGACAAGAATTTGACTAAAAGAAGCAAGCAGGACATGTTAAGACTTATCACAAAGAAGGAATAATTTGTAATAGAATGTCAAGAATGTAGACTACAGCATTCAAACAGTCACACATCAATCACAACAATAATACTAATAATAGAATTGAAATTAATAATAGTCAGTAGTGGTGGTGGTGGTGGTAAAGGAGTGAATGATGGGGTTAATAACAATGTGACAAGCTAATTTTTTATAGAGTTTTTACTCACAGGAAAATTACATAATTAATTGGCAACCTTGAATTTAGAACTAATTAAGGTTACTTTGGTCTGTCAATAACCCTTCATTGTCATTATTTTATAATACAGAGACAATTGTAACTGTGTTTTGGGTAAGGGATAAATAAATTGCACTGCTGTATCAATATTGTATATTGATCATTAACCATATGAGCAATAAATGTTGAACAAATATATAGAGGTAAATAAAAAGAGATTGCAATTCACACAAATTGCACCACTTTAGTTGTAAGTCGTATATACATGTATACAAGGATCATCCACCAAACAATCCATTCCCTGATTGATAGCTAAATTATATGAAAGTTTTACAGTATACAAAATCATAAAAAAGAAAGCATGTTTTATTCTCAAGATAAAAGAAAGATAAAATAATATCAAAGATTAAAAAAACCTTTTGTATCTGGGTTTACAAAAGATCATAATTCTGCCAAAGAAATCCAAGTATGGCTCTGAGTTCAAGTAAGCATAATTATACGCGATGAATCACTTTGACTCAGGGTTCATACCATACCTTATGTCTGATACACATGCATGGTGGCCAACAATCATCCTGTTGTGGGTTAGGATGATGTTCAAATCTAACTTGCTGTAAGCAAACTGATTTGCATGTAAATACCCTAATGAGCCAGTTGTTTATGAACCCTCTCCTCACATCTTCCCCCAAAACAAACATTTCTTGCTAAAAACACCAGGCATAATGACAGTGCCATTATCATGATACCACTTATACTTTGATGTTGTTAGTCATTTGAGCAAGGCAGCAATTCACCATTGAATGTAATCGTTTTTGAAAGCCTATGGTAATTTTATATGCTTTAAATAGTGCAGCTTTTTCAAACAAAGAAAACCAACCTTTAATTGTAATCAGTGAAGCTGGGAGACAATTCAGAAGGAAAATAATTCGTAAATAACTCCCTTCGTAAAAGCCTCCCATCTGAAAGCCCTGAAAATTAGGTAATTAGAACATTTTTATCATATTCCTGAGTTTTGCCACTATGATTTAAGTTTGAATACTTTTGTCCTACCCCCCATAAACCCCTTACCAGCATGTGTTGTTTTCCCTGCAAGGGGTGTTTCATCTTTACCTTGGGGTGATCCATGCAGAATGTTGACAGTCACTGAGCGATGCACCTCATGTTGGCTGGTTATCACTATTGCATACAACACGCCACGCCGTGCAACATCATCCAAGAGTTCTACAATTGGTTGTGTTCCATGAAAGTGCAGATCTACCACCAGTCCAACAGACTTCAGTCTTCTTTGAACCAGTTCTGCATAGCCTCTGCATTGAAGACAAAGAAAGTACTTGTAAATGAATATAGGCAATTCCTGGACTGAAGGAAATATCCATACCCACATCATGGGAGGGTCATTAAAAATTCTGAAGGACAAAAGATGTCAAGAGCCTACCTATTGAAAGGAATTTGTCCAGGTCAGTTCTGATTCCTGACAGGATGGGACTAAAACTAAAAATCCCTTTACCAAACAGGGAATCTACTTGTATCAAACTAAAGACCATCTAGCAACACTGGCATGCTTTTGTCGAATATGCCATCTACAGTTGTTCAATTTACATTAGACACACTCAACAGAAATCATTTCCTAGAAGAGAAATTACAGCAAGGCTTTCTAAGGGCAAACAAGAAGGGAAAAATACTTATTTCTCCAAGATTACTGGAAGAATCTTGAGAAACAATGGAGTTTTTTTACAACTTTACAATGAGGTTTTGGGCCCCCAAAACATTCCAAGAGCTTTTGAGAAAAACATGTCATAATGTTTGGTCATTTCCTTAAAATTTTAATGTGCAAGATGTTTGAGAGTTGACTGACAACTGTGGCTGATATTGTTTCCACTGCTGCTAATGAGCTCACAAGTTGATCTTGCACACCTGCGAAAGTTGAAGGTCATCATTACACCAACAACAGCAAAATGGTGTGCTGAATAAAACCCTCACAAATATCATCTTTCTTGAGAACAAAATGAAAATAAAAAATTAGAGCTTTTTCTCAGTTCTACCTAAAAAAATATATTGTCATCAAATGACTGACAATGAAATGGCACTTCGCAGCAAATACCTTTGTTGTTTGTTCATGACTACTATAACACAGTCAGTTGGAGCCTCTATGGTTTTGCTACTGCTGTAAATATCATCAGGACCATCGTAATCCATTCTTGGCCTCTTAGCTGGACCTGGATAATCTCCAGGTCGTGGGTAATCTCGGCTGTCACGACCATCCCTTCCATAGGAGTCATAACGATCAAACCGATCATCCCTTCTGTCTGGGTATGGGCCCCTAGGAGAATCATATGGATCCCTCCGATCTCTGTCGTATGGATCACCTCTGTGATCAAACCCATGTCGTGGATATGGCTCCCTGGGAGGGGGTTCATTCCTGTATCTGTCTCGCATGTAGAAATCATCATTTCTACCACCACCATAAGGGCGGTCATCCATTCTCCGAGGTGGAGGTGGAGATGGAGACCTCCCTCGCCGATCAAAAGGAGGTGGTTCAAACCGTGATGGGAAGCGATCATAATCTTCAAATCTTGGTCTGTCACGTGGAGGAGATTTTCTAAATTGTCTGTTTCCTTCACGGTCAAATTCTCTTTCTCTCCTGTTGAAAGGGAAGGGTGGTCTTGAGTCTCTGTCTCGTGGTCTGTCTTCCATCTTTTCCTTTCTTCTATCACCAGCTAAGTTGACATCTGCAATTTTAATAATTCAAATACATCACCAAGAGCCTCTTAGACACACAGCAAAGCAAAGGAAGCTGAGAACAATGGACCTTGTTCACCAGGCCTGGGCTGTTCAAGATGTTGTTATGTAAATGTTAGAGATTCGTTTAGTTTAAAAGCTTTTAAGAAAGTGTCACTTTTCCTTATGTAAAACCCCATTAAAATTTGGCCATTGTTAATACTGTGGGACAAAAAAACCTGTTATTTCAAATTTTTATCTAAAGCTCCACAGCAACATTTGACCCCATGCTAAATTGCTATACACTGTGCTCTTGCTGGAACTTTTTTCTCCACTGACTCACCTACTCTTTTGCCATAATAAACTTGGCCATTTTCTTTTGCAACTGCAGCATCAGCTGACTTTTCATCTTCAAATTGTACAAAACCATAGTTATTATGAACAGAGCAGCCCACTACTTTGCCATACTGAGCAAAAATATCTTCAAGCTCCTTGCGGCTCATCTGAAGGTTACCGATGAAAACGCGACACCTAATAGAGTGAGGGTCACTTCTGTTGGTCTCCTTAGGTGGGGTATTTTCACGTCTCCCTGGCTTGCCCCATCGCTCAGGGGATCCCTTACGATTATCACGGAACCTTGTGTCTTTCTTATCATTAGGAGCCACTTTTAGATCAGAGTTCATGTTGCTTTTACTGGAAATTGAAAAAAAACACTTGTTATCAACAAGACAAACTGAAAAAAGAAATCAAAACTGAGAATGTTCTGCTTTGCCAATGAAAAATCATGCATTTTGGACTTCCTTGGTTCGATGAAAAAGCCTTCAGGTAAGAACTCATAATCATTATCTTTGTTTTGTCAAGCAATAACAGTTCTTGTCGACTGATACCAGAATTTTTTTTTAATTTCCAGCAATAAACAAGCCATGATATTACTCCCAAATACGCTTCCAAAAGAAAGTTGATGTAGTGGAAATAACCCAAAAGAAAGTCCAAAAATGAAGACTACCATAATCTTTTTAATAGTAGCCAAGGTTAAGCTAGCCAAGGAAAATTCGCTGACAACTTAAACGGGATCAAAAAAACAACTGACCAGTGTCTGAAGCCGACCGATTCGCGGATACCAGGTCAAATACAATGTGTTGACGTTTCCGAAAGTCTTCCCCTTTTAGAAACAGCCTATTTGTTGAACAATCGCGAAAAACTTTTTTATACTCATATCAAACGACTTAATTACGATCCACTCCATAAGATAACTCGCTCGATTGTCGTTCTTGAATTAGTTCCAGATACCACGCGCCATTCGAAACTAAGACAGTATTTACCTTATTTCAGAGCAACCTCAGAATTTTTGGCTTCTCCCCTTCCTCTGATCATCCAGGAAGGAAAGGAACACTTCTTAAATGGTCAAACCATAGAGAAAGAAAAAGAATTCACAGAATACTACCAAAGGAAACTACACGAATCCGTACTCCCGCGTGCTTATCATTATGGGATATCATTTTGGCAAATGACAGCTGACCAGTCAGCTGACCGAATGCTAACTCGTACCCAGATTACATTCTAAGTGGTTCACCGCCCGCGCCAAGGGGATTGCACTAATTCAATAAAGGAGACTAGATGAAGTGAAAAATTGTAGTTTTGCAATTTTCTGTCAAGACGCAGAAGATGAACGATAGAGGAAAAGAAAGATTTTGGAATTTTTTGACTTATTAAGTTATACGAGGACGAGGGAAAAAGAAGTTGATTTGTGAATGGGTATTTAAAGTAAGTTTGACCACGCAAACAGATGTTAAGGACACTACCCAGAAGGCTCACTTTTAGTAAATTGATTACGAACATAGTTACAATGTTCATCCGCTTGTCTATATTTCTACTGGTTTTGTAATCGGACCTTTCAACGTCACCACGCGCATGTGAAAAGCGAGTTTAGCGTCCCTGTAAGCAGTTCTTCGTAAGTTTATGAGTATGGCCTTGGTGAAATTTCGTCCTTTCGTTTTCTTAAACCTTTGGCACAAGCGGGACTGATATGTGAGTACCTTTGTAACTTTGTTTTCCAAAGTTTAGTTTCCTAGCATTTAACGAAATTATACAAACAATTTTTTTTGTATAGCCGTATTTTCACTTGATTCGAGATTTAAAAGCCAAAATTATATTTGTCCAATCAGCATTTTGTAACACACTTTAAATTCAACTTTGTACTTTGTATTATTCAGAATTGAAGATGACAGAAGAACTTTCGAAGCATGTTTTTATTTGTTTTTATCTGTTTCATTAGCAGTTTATTTTGGCGTGGATGCCCACGATCAAAAAACACAACAACAGGAGAGACGTGCGACATCGGACCGCTGAGGGAGCAAATCACTGAGTGAACAGCAAGGATCGAAATGCACCAATCAGAGCTGTTGAAAAAACAGTTAATCACAGCAGAGCATCATGCTTTATAAGATCACGCATGACCAGTCGACCTCATCGCCTGAAGAAGACTAGCAGAATGCAGTCGAAACGTTGCGATCTACATCACACGTGACTACATCGTGAGACAAACGAAAAACTTAGCTTTTATTGCTATTCACCACGATTAATAACCACAACCTTTTCTACGAAATTCGGTACAGGGTTTACAAGTAGGTTATCATTTTTCTATAGCATCCTCGCTAAAGTGGTTTACTTACGCCGTAAATGAATTCAAAATAATCCAGTTTCTATTCGTTTTTTGATACAATACATGATAAGTTGCTGACCAATCGGAGCAATCACAGTATCACAATGATTTGATGATCAATACCACTACATGTTATTAGGGCACTAAGGATCAACTGCGCATGCCTAATAAATTACGTGAAGCGGCTCAAGAGGTATAGGAGTACAAGGCGGAAAAATTGAAGATTTTAATATTGTTTTTAGATTAATTTTTCATTTTAAAAATTATGCCTCGGTGTCTTTTTTTGAAAGCCAATAATCAACCTTGAAACCAAGATAAATAAAAAACAGTGCTAACCTTTTATGCTTTTAATCCGCCTATAACACTACAATGTTCAGTTTTGATGCTTAAACTTCTTCAATGTTTACAGAGCTGAATAAAGAAAACTAACTCAGTAGCAGGACGTTGCAGATGTCTGCGTCACTGTTTGACAATTTTCACAGTTCAAAATAATCATTGTTAGTGAGCCATTGTTTCGTTCGGCTGTTTAAACGGCGTCTGGTATTGAAAACACCGTTTGATTTCGGGGAAATTGCCTTTGAAGAATTCTGACTGTCCATAAAATTAGGTAAATTTTCTCCTTTCTTAAAGACATGATTGTATCATATAAACTGCCATATTTGGCCAACAAAATAGTATACCCAATGATGGCTTACAGAAAAATGCAGTCTTAAAATAAGTTTAAACCAGAGAGGATGACATTTCAATTTCAACTGATAATATCAACTGAGGTACGAACAAACAGCGAGGGGAGGGTACACGATGAATAGGTCGATGCAAAACTACAATGCACTAACGTTTAATACAACTCCGTTTTGTTTCTGAAGGGCCACACAAGTTCAATACAACTCTGTCTTGTCTCTCAAGGGCCACACAAGTCCAATATGACTCCGTCTTGTCTCTCAAAGGCCACGCAAGATCAAAATTATCTCTCTAAAGTTGAACAATACTGCACAGCCTATTCCATAAATTGAAAACTTGGGCATTTAAATGGAGACAAGAAAGCCAGCGTTCAGGTCCTCTTGGCTACAATCTCAAATAAAGCATCATACAAACAAGCTACCCTGTTCTTAGAAAAGTCCTTTCTGCTATCCTTAGACTCATCGTTCATACCCAGGCCTCTAACATACGCACCCTTCAGGGACTGCAGATTTGTTTGGGGGCTGTTTAGTCTCAAATGACTAGAGACAATGGGTAAGAACTATTACGGTGATGAGCCTTTTTTGTAGATTGGTTCCAAATCCTACCACGAAACTGCGCCCACTGTCGCCCAACATGTAGTGAATTTGTTGCTTTGCGAAGTCGCGGAACGCAGTCGGTTTTATTCCATGGTCAGCAGCAGCTTAGACCAAGAAGGCAACGTTGGCCGAGTAGCGATTTGGACCCTACTGATCACGCCAAGCGAGGCCTTTTGGAGTGTAGTGGACTTAGTGTCTAGCCACAGAGTTCAATGCTGGATTCCAATTAGCTATCACTGAACTTAAACATTTTATTCTTAGCAGAGAACAATGAAAAATTTCAACTTAATTCGAGCCCCGTATCCGTGTTATTTTTTAATGTTTTTAAGTGTTGGTGTAAAACTTTGTCATAACCTTTTGTAGGCAAGTCCTTGGTGCGATTCGACCTGGCTGCTGCTTCCAGTTAGTTAGTTAGACGTCGTACAATTTTTTTGCAATGATATCGAAGCTCAAAACTCTCTCCGAGCTAGTACTGTACGTATTCTTTACTAAATTGTTTGGAGTTTGTGATCGCATTTGTGCTTCGATAATCACTTAAGGAGATATGATTGAAAATGCAGATCCTTCAGCAGGTTTGAACTCTGCCACATAAAACTAACTAACCTACATTTTTTTTTCGTTGGATGAACATGAGGGAGGGGGATCGAGGAAGGGGAAACGAAAGTTTAAACGAGAGGACACAAATAGTTTCGTCTCAATCTCTTATTGTCCAATTCTTTCTTCCACCAAAGCTGTCTTTCCATATCGAAGGAAGGTCAGCTGTTAACAGTTCATCTCATGTAAACTTTGTTCTTCAATTGCTTTCTGGTTTTTAGGACCACCTCAACTACGCACTCAGACCAAATAAAGAGTATAATTTCACAGTACTCGCGAGACGTGTCATTGGTTAGTAAACATTAATTTGAAAGAAGATTCACAAGAAGAAGCCAATTGACACCAAGTTCTTCAGCTGACAGCCGTTTTCTTAGGAATTTTAACGGGGACATATTTCTTTTAGATGCATTAATTACAGAACAGAGTGTAACTAGTAACTGTTGTATTCATTTGTATCCAGGGTAAAAACTTGGTTGAGTTGCTTCCCTCGTGATAAACTACAATTTTGATGTCCTAATTAAAATAGGAACACTTGAAACCTTCCAAAAGAGGCAAAGAAATGTAAACAATGAATCCTGAAATTTTGTCACCCGCTACAGATTCGTAACAAGTCGAGTGAGTATTAATATTATAACTGGCGCAAATGAAACATGAGCAGTAGAAGAGAAAATCGATGAAAAAAAAATCGACAGCTTAAAGGAGGTTATCGCAGTAAGTTTAACTCTTCCAAAAAAAACACCACTTCAGTTGAAAATAGACGTTGTCATTCCAAGCTGTTCGGTTCGTTTGTTGTCAAAATGTTGTCAAACTCCACAAAATCATGAGTACAAGATCAAACTAGGTGCTCAATTATCGAGCTACAGAAACCACTTGGAAAATGAGCTTCATCCATGCCTGACACGCATCCAGGGTAGCGAAACAATACGAACATTTTGTTATTTTACCTTTGAAAATTATTCCTAGACGAACTTCAGTGTTTTACTCTTTATAGAATGTGTGAACCTGACGAAAATGTTAGGAAAGACAACATCTCGTTTAGCTTATTGTTTTCTGTGGACAGCTGTCAAGGTCGATTAAAGCTTCGAGAAGAATGAATTTTTTTGCACAATACAGGCCCTAACTCAGTCTGTTTACAGAAAAGATTCAAAGGCGGATTTATGACGAAATTGATACAGTCGCCTGCGTCAATTGATCAGCCATTAGAGTATGTTCAAAAGACTCATTGTTTCTTGAATCAATAACAAGTACTACCTGTTTAAACAATCCTGGATATTAAGAATATTTCCGTATCTAACCCCGAAGACTACACTCGCGGATAATATTCGCCATTTTAAGCACTTCTAAAGTTGGATTGAAGATTCCCCTCAGAAGGTAAGTTCCAAAAACCATTTGAAAAATCGGCTCAAAGTTTCCACTTTCTATAACAGTAACTTATCCGACATTCATAGATGAAAAAGAGCTATTGGCAAAGCGACTTTAGCAACTGTAATTTCTACTATAATTAGGTTGTTGGAAAAATTCCTAAAAATAAGGCTTTTGAATAGACATTCTTTGCAATTCGGATAACATCGTTATAAAGCGAGAAAACATCCCTCTTTTAAACGATAAATCAAGCATGACTGAGGAGTGCATGTGCAGCTAAAACTGAATATGCGAGACTAGGAAGAAAAAGCAAACAATCGGTAAAATTTTTATTTATTTTTTATTTTTAATTGGTGTGGACATTTAAGAATCTGGCCCACCTGATTGCAGGAAAAATGGTTACCTCATACTCGGTTTGTAATTTCCAATGTTGTTGAACGCAACAGAAAACTTGTTTTTTCTCCTCAAAAGCACCCTCTAGCTTTACGGGAGAGACGCACCAGTGAAGGAGAAACGAATAAATTCCATCGAGGTTTAAAATTGTATTTGACCCTTACGACAGTGCTGAATTTTTTACCAATGCATTTTTTGGCTTCCTCAACATCTCTTCAAATAAAAATATTAATCAATATTACTACTTTTATCATTATCATTGTCATAAGTAAAATTTTTGTAAATAATATTTCTATCATTACTATAGTTATTCTTAATAAATAATTTAAAAAAAACAAGAAAATTCGACTCTCGCGAATCAAAGAACAAGCAGCAAGGACTTACATCAGGCGTTAATGAAGAAATTAAACTCAATTCTTTTCTTCACATCCCAGGTCCAAATGAATGAGTTCTTATTGCTTCTGTGTCTCGTCTCTTTGGGATACAGTGAGGAAATAAATATCAAACTGGTAGATAACTGGCCCAATGGTTTCAAAATGAAGATTAGCCATATTATGTCTCAGAGTGTAATAGGAGGGTGGAAGATGTCACTCAAGTTTTCAAAGCCGATAGGGCAGCTTCAAGCTCCCAATGCTCGTCGGTTGTCTTCTGCTCAGGGTAATAGCGTTTTCTGTTTAAGGAATCAGCAGTACAATGGGAATCTCAAGGCTGGATCTAAATTGGAAATGGAATTTATTGGGGAAAAGGCGAAAAACAATGAAGCTGCTCCTTCCGCAACTCTAGAATTTCACCCGGGAAGAAACGCCAAATGCGACATGTCCCCATTCCCAACAGTAATCCCACCGGGAGCGACTCCCCCAGTTCAAGAAAATTCCACTGCAAGATTGATTGAAGAATGGCCGAATGGATTTAAAATGAAAATTAGTATTCTTATGCAGCAGAAGGTCGAGGGAGGCTGGGTGATGACACTAACGTTCCCCATTGCTGTGAGGGCGCTTCAAACGCCAAAAGCGTTCAAGAAATGGCGATCCAGTGATCGCAAGGTATACATCCTGGAAAACAGACCCTATAACGCCAATCTTGATAAATGTTCAAGGCTTGAGATGATCATTATTGGAAGGAAACAAATGAATTCTGACCCGCCGAGTGAAGCCACGATCGAGTTTCGCCGGAAAGAGAGCTGGATTGGAGGAGGTGAGGGAGGATGTACTTTTAGTACTACCCAACCACCAACCACCACAGAAGAACCAGGGACATCAATGCCACCAGTTACCGCAGAACCACCTACTGGCACAGAACCACCAACTACCACCAAATCAACAACCATAGAGCCAGTGACAGCCACAGAGCCACCAACTACCATAGAACCAACAACTACCAATGGACCAACAACTGTCACAGAGCCACCAACCACTAAAGAGCCAGATACCACAGAGCAACCGGCTACCAACGGACCAACAACTATCACCGAGCCTCCAGCAACCACAGAACCCCCAACTACCAACTTACCAACAACTGGCACAGCGCCACCAACTGCCACCGAATCACCAACCACTAAAGAAGTAACCACCGAAAAACCACTAGCTACCACAGAGTCACCATCTACGAAAGTACCTTCAACCACCACAGAACAACCAACTGAGCTACCCACTACGAATAAACCCAGCAGTGCTCCCCCGCCATTTGATTATGACGCAGTACTTCACGATTCCATTTTGTTTTACGAAGCTCAACGATCAGGTAAACTTCCTTCCTCCAACCGAGTTCCTTGGCGGAAAGACTCAGCACTCGGTGACCGCGGTGATAATGGCGAGGACCTGACTGGTGGCTGGTATGATGCAGGAGATCACGTAAAGTTTGGGTTCCCGATGGCGTTTAGTGTTACTATGTTGTCTTGGGGCTTAGTGGAGTATAGAGATGCTTATGAAGATGCTGGAGAGTTGAGTTACATGTTGGACTCCATTAAGTGGCCCTTGGACTATTTTATGAAAGCACACACGAAACAAGATGAGTTCTATGGACAGGTAAGACCGGGCAGGTACTGATTATTTAATTAGTATCCAAGTGATGCCCATGATAATGTAAAAAACTAACCATTTTAACCAACTTACGGTAAGTTTTCCTGGAAACTAATCTCAAGCCTTGTCTTATCATTTGACCAATTGTCTATAAGGTTGGTGATGGCAATGCTGATCATGGTTACTGGGGCAGACCAGAGGACATGACCATGAGAAGACCAGCCTGGAAGATCACTCCTCAGAAACCAGGATCAGACCTGGCCGCTGAGACAGCTGCAGCCCTTGCTGCGGCTTCAATCGCTTTCCGATCCACAGACATCAGCTATTCAATGAGACTTCTTCAGCACGCTGCTGAATTCTTTAATGACGTTTGCAGAACAAAAAACCGTGGGCTGTACAGTGATTCCATCCTACTGCAGCAAGCTTTTAACCGCTCGCACAGTGGAATATAAGACGAACTCGTCTGGGGTTGCAGCTTGGCTGTACAAGTAAGAACCGGATCATTTGTGAGATGGTGTCGTTTTTCACAACTATAGCAGGAGTTGATCCGTACGTGAGAGATACATTAATAAACATTGTTGTCTTATTTTTGCCAACAGGCTTGGCAAATTGTCTAATTGAGTCACTGGTAACCACATATATGTATCCATAAATGCTTTTATTGATTGAGAAGAGCTCTTGTTCGCCGAAATCAAATTGAGTGATTTGAGACATTTGATGGCCATTTGATTGCCAAACACAACCAAAAGCTTGAGCCTTGTCCTCTTGTCCTCTCTCTATGTTCGATTAATGACAGTCCAAATGGACTGCTTAAGACTACTGTTAGTAAGAACGAACATATACTCCCTTTCGTTTCTTTACAATTATAGAGACAAATGGAGCCTTGAGAATCGATTTGTTCGCTCCTAATATTACCAGGCGTATGTTATATTGAGCGTCATACGAGGATTTTATTCCAGGGAGTTTGTGAAGAAGTTGACTATTGCAATGAAATACGAACGCGTTGGTTAACATGTCTTTCGAAATCATTTTAGCACAGCTCTTTTTCCTCCTCAGAGCTACCCAAGATCAAAAGTATCTCTCTAAGGCCGAACAGTACTACAATGATTTTGCCATGAATGGAAAACTTGGGCGTTTTCATGGGATGACAAAAAAGGCGGCGTTCAGGTCCTCTTGGCTGCAATCACAAACAAAGCTTCGTACAAACAAGCTGTGGATACTTTTATAACGAGTTGGCTTCCCGGACACGAAGTCCACTACACTCCAAAAGGCCTCGCCTGGCGTGATCAGTGGGGTCCAAACCGCTACTCGGCCAACACTGCCTTTTTGGCCCTAGTCGCCGCTGACCATGGAATAAGACCGACTGCGTTCCGCAACTTCGCAAAGCAACAAATTCACTACATGTTGGGTGATAGCGACCGCAGTTTTGTGGTAGGGTTCGGTATCAACCCACCAGAAAGGCCTCACCATCGCAGCAGTTCTTGCCCATTGTCTCCCGTCCCTTGCAGTTGGAATGACTTTAACAAGCCAGACCCCAACCCGCAAATTTTGTACGGTGCTTTAGTTGGAGGCCCCGGTAAGAATGACGAGTACAAAGATGACAGAACAGATTTTATCAAGAATGAGGTGGCCACGGATTACAATGCTGGATTTCAGTCGGCCGTGGCTGGACTGAAACATTTGTCATTGACAGGGAAGCTATAAGTGAAGAGAAATGATAGTTGCATTTTTTTGGAAGATTAACAAAGCAACCAACAGTTCAGTGTAGCTAAGGTTAGGCAGGAATAAAGGTGATTGTTTCATGTGTGCCATTTTACGTTATTTCTTGCTGGTTTCTAGGTAACATACGAGGTGAACCTGATTCGTTCTCTTGAATTAAAACGGAACAATTTTGGTTCCATATTTACCCAGTATACTATCGATTCAACAGTTATGCAAAAAAGTGAAAATTCTTGTAATACAAATGTGAGCCCTAATTGCAGTTGAATTTGTCTCTGTTTTCGCGTTCTGCTCCGAGTCAATGAAGGTGACCTCAATTAGAGAGCTTGGAAAACGTAGAATTTAACATAAACAAAGAGTCTCTTTCCTTTTCCCGCTCATATGCGCTCCTTCTTAGCATTGGGCTGGAAAAATGGCGCAAATATTTAATTTTTATTTTATCCTTTGATACCCTCTGCGGTAGAGTTGCTATGCTGCTTAGTCACGAGCATTAGTGTCAGTCTTTCGGGAGTTGTTTCATGTTTTTCTGGATGCGATGCCACTCTATTGCAATTTTACCCTCTTAAAATTTCGTCACATTTACTTACGGTTTGCCGCAACCATGACTTGATTGGAACGAGGTACTGTGGGAAAAAAATATTTCCCAACGTGACAAACTGAACTGACCGAGACTTGAACCACTGCTTCTCCCAGCTGACCCTCTATAATAAAGCTGATATACCAACACAACCGAGAAGATAGAAGAAGGAAAACCTGAGTTTCGCGTGCCAAGTTAAAAGACTGAAGCATCTTCTTTCACCAATTAAACCGAAAAACCCCCGTGATGTTGAGGAGAAGACGGTATCTTTTTGACTCGAACATATGATCATAAGTATACAGACTCTTACGATAACTTACATAAAGATCTAGTTGGCCTTTCGCGAAAATTCTAAAGTTTCGGATATGTCTCTTTGATTTTATAGCATAAGTACGCTATGAAAGTCGATTAAGCCTCTTGAGCGGTAAGGTCTTGTGAAAATGAGAATTATTTCTATTCGTTTGTTTGTTTGTTCAATAAATGACCAAGAAAGAAGATATCTATTCCTTAGAATATGGAGCTTGAGAAATGCTAAGGGCCATTCCGCCATAAGAGAGTCATAAGAACAGATGGCATCTGCTTTAAAGTTTTCATCGGATAATCGAGATGCCTTTTTTCTCAAAAATGCAATGATGGTAAACGAATCGAATTTCGATTTCGATGGATTTTAGACCCATTGGCAGAAAAGAAAAACTACGTATTTATAACTTTCTGTAATTGAGTCGCTAAAAATAAACTATCCATGCAGGTCAAGTTTATTGTAGTTCGTGTCAGTTCACAAAAAAAACGTAATGTTATGTCGCAAACAATAACCAGCCTGCTGTAAGAGTTAATATTCTGGCGGAATACACCGGGTTAAATGCAATGGATGCGTGGCTCAAAAAAGCAAAACAACAAGAAAAACAAAAATATATCATCGTCGTAAATTTGAACAATTCAAAAAATGACAGGTAAGGCAGTTTCTATAGGCGAAAACAAGTTGCTTTAATTTCATAGTTAAAACCGCCTAATAAATACTCAAGTGATAAACTTGTTACCTGAAAGGTATCATGCATAAATTGTGCACGTGTATCTTAGATCACCTTCTCCTCTGTAAAAACTGACAAGAAACGTTTCCAGAACAATCGGAACATCATCTGTCATTGCATTTACGCTCGAGTTACACTAACACTTAGATTGTCTTTAGATTTAAATCCACTTTGTTTACACAAGCAAAATTAAAATTTGAAAGTGAGCCCTTGAATGTATTCTTGAATATCTCCACGTACATCGGCCATTTCTAAACTGTCAGTTCTTATGTTAGTCTTATGCCATTCACATATCCCCTTAATTAACTTGTCTTAATCACCTGTGCCAATCGCATGGAGTCTCAATAATTCGTGCGGGAAAAATCACAATCACCGTTATTCGTTTTCTCTTCTGCCCGTACATATTGCATATTCACCTTCACGTTTAAACCAATCAGGTTGGCTTTTTTCTAGATTAAATGATCTCTTTTCTCTCAATAGAGGAAAAAAGCATTGAAATCACATCTGTACGTGCGCAAGACAAAGGGACGTTTTTCACCTTGCAAGTTTTATTTGCCAAGTCGAGTCAAGGCGATGAACTGAAACAACATCCATCCCCATTTCAGCTAGAAAAAGAAACCGTGATATCGAGAAAGAAGTCGTCGCTTTCATTTGTCATTGAACAGAATATGAAAGCGTAAGTATCCTAACTGACTCGCAGCATAATAAGTTGTTTTAAAAAACCTCGTGATAAGGATTCAGTTAGCCCTTTGAGAATATTAGCTCGGTCTCTTTGATTTTATACAATCACTACGCCATAGAGGTCTTACAGAAATTCGGCTTTTTTATCTATTTGTAATAAATAAGGATGACATAGGTTATTATTCTTTCTAAGTTGAAGTTTGAGAGATCCTTGGAACACCGGCTGGGTCCCATTGATTTTGTTGGATCATTTTGCTAGAGGACCAGATGGTATCTATCAGAGGAAATGATAACGTTCATTTGTGACAATCAGATTGCTTTTCTTTATTAGGAAGTTAATGAGAATAAAAGAATCGAATCGTGATGACTAACTTGTTGTAAACCTACCGTCGGGAAAAAAAAACCACCCCTCCTAAGTTATTGTCTTTCTGCTGTAAATACTATAATAGTAAGGATTTTTTGTAAATCATATCAGCTGTACAGGAGAGGTGTAATGTTGTGTCCTAAATAATGAACGGCCTGCTCGGAGAGTTAATATTCTGGTGGAACCCACTAAGTTCGGTAAATGTTACTTTAAGTGTAATGTATTCATGGTCAGTTACCTCCAAAAATCATCGCCACAGTTATGAATAATTTAATGTTTCCAGGTTAGGCGGCATCCATATGCGAAAACACATTGTTTTAATTGCAGGGTGAAAACCGTTCAGTGAATAATCCATTTCTATTCATGTTATAACAAAGATGCCTATAAACAAACCCTAACTATTTTCCGGACTGGCTATTATTTCTTGGAACTTTGGTTGTTTTCGAGATATTAATTTTATTTCAGAGTTTCAAAAATCCCCACTGGATTCCAGATTTATTGATACCCCCTTCAATACCGAAATTCTTGATGTGATTTGGAAACCCACCCTTCATACAGGTCCACTCCCAACCCAACGCCCCTTACGAGAACACTCTGGCAAGGATTGTAAAAGGGGGCCTTCCTGAATTTACATGGTAAATGAAAAGAAAGGAGCCATCCTGTTGAGTCTACTTCATAACAACAAAGCGAAATATTTTCTAGCCTGACGGTCATCCTGAAAAAAAAATTGACATGTGAAGGAGACATTTTCCATTATAAAGTGCTTGACAACTTCCTGTGTTTGTCAAGTCATCATGAAAAACATCATTCTTGACAAGTTTTCATGACATGGTGTCGTGTTTTCAGATTGTTCAAATTTCCCAACGCCTTTCCTATCGGGTTCACTCAAAATTGTTGCGTGGGATAATTGACTGCAGGATTGCTGTTTTTCAGAAATTCTTTTTTTTTTCTCGCTCTCTCTCTCGATTTTTATTTATTGGACATTGGAAGCTTTTTTTTCCTAATAAAGTTTCAATGTAACCATAAAAAGTTTTAAAATACTCATAAGAGTCATTTTCTGATTATCATAAATGCGTTTCATTTTAACGACTTTTTTTACTGTTTACACAAGAGAGCTTTTTAATGGAGACTTTTCTTATAAGTTAAAGGTAACTCCAAAAAATTATTTCTTTATTTGCCTACGGCTGGGACAGGACGAAAGGTTTTGCTCAATGTGTTTAACTAAAAGCCAGAAAAAAATCTAGAAGGTTCTGTGATCTTCTTCAATTATTAGAATAAGCTCATCAAAAAACCCCTGAAATATGATTTTAAATCGCAATTATTTTTTTCAGAAATCCAAAATGAATATCTTCGGGAAGTCTGCTGAAGACAGCCATGCTGATCGCTTATCGGAATCTTTCAGTTCTCGTGGGACATTTCAAGTCGTTCTAGAATCGTTGATCTACAGTTTGATTTGTTCTACTTCTTTTGTCGGAAATCTCCTTGTTCTATATATTGTGTACAAATCTGTTAGACTTAAGAACGTGCCGGGGATGTTAATTGCTTCACTAGCTCTGTCAGATGTTGCTATCATTTCCTTCACGACTTCGCTGTCTTTACTCTCACTCATTCATGGCAGATGGACTTCAGGCTTTGCAACATGTCAATTTCAAGGTTATGTTGTTATAACAACAACAGCAGCTTCTCTACAGACCATGGCATTAATGTCTCTTGATCGATACTATCGTGTTGTTCGTCCGATGAAGCACCGAACTCTCTTCTCCTTGCCACGCGCACGGCTCATGGCCGCAGCTGTCTGGTTTCTAGCCATGATGTATCCAGTCCCTTATCTCGTTAGCGGTAGAAAATACATTTTCCATCCGGGAAAATTTTTCTGTTTCCATGAAGCAAAGATGTCGTTTGTGTCTGACTTTGTTTATATCTGTCTCTTCATCTCCATTTCTGTTCTTTTGTTTTGCTATTTCAACATTTTTCGACAATTAAGAGCAAATGCAAACCGCATACAAAGTTGGCGTGCACATGACAATAGCATATCTTCTGATGATGCTAAACTGACCAAGACATTATTTGTAACCGTTCTTGCATATGTATTTTGCTGGACGCCCGTTTTAATAATCGATTTTGTGGAAATGGGGGTCGGAAAATGGTCCCTTCCGCGTGTGGTTTATGTCATGTACACTGATATGGGACTAACAAGTTCCTCTGTTAACCCAATCATTTATGGAGCCTTAAATCGAACATTTCGACAGGAATACAAAAAGATTTTTTGCTTCAGGAAGTTATTAAGCCACAACATAAACCGCTCTGATATTTCGAAGGGCCGAGAGACAAAGAGTTGTACATTAGCAGATAAAACGGTCAATTAAAATCTAATATGAATCTAACTGAATGACATTTTTTTTTAATAAATGGGCTCTATTTTTCCATGTGACTGATCATCAGTGGATCACAGACGTCAAATAGTAAGAGAAAGCCGTAAATGAATGGGTCATTAGTGTTCTTAGCACATTTTTTCTGGTCTAAATCTTATCTGTGACTGTCGCACGGATCTCGGATCTCGGATCTCGGTCATTAGTGTTCTTAGCACATTTTGACGCCTTTTCTGGTCTAAATCTGATCTGTGACTGTCGCACGGATCTCGGATCTCGGATCTGGGTCATTAGTGTTCTTAGCACATTTTGACGCCTTTTCTGGTCTAAATCTGATCTGTGACTGTTGCACGGATCTCGGATCTCGGATCTCGGTCATTAGTGTTCTTAGCACATTTTGACGCCTTTTCTGGTCTAAATCTGATCTGTGACTGTCGCACGGATCTCGGATCTCGGATCTCGGATCTCGGATCTCGGATCTCGGATCTCGGATCTCGGATCTCGGTCATTAGTGTTCTTAGCGCATTTTGACGCCTTTTCTGGTCTAAATCTGATCTGTGACTGTCGCACGGATCTCGCATTCACAAAGAATTGATGTAATAAAGATATTTCAATTTTTAATTCGCCTTAACACTTTTATCTTTGTTTCTTCTATTTCTCACTAGCCACAAACTAAAAGGACTTTTTATTTTTAGTGCCTTCACCTTCCCCCTACAGAATACTGAATCTTTTCAAAACAAGTTTACGCCAAGTTAGCCAAACCAGAGAAAACCGTTTTTCCATGAGGCTTGTCTTAAGTATCCCAGGCAACAATCAACCACAGAACACCCTGTTTTCAATTAATTGTGTAAGACAGGACCATGGTGAAAACGGCTCTCTACAAGAGCACGCGTGAATTTCTGCAATCAAAGTAAAAAGGGGTTTTAATCCTCTACGGTTTTTTTCCGCTGGCACTCTCCCCACCAAAACGCTATATTGCTGCAGAATTGACTATAGTAGATTTTACTTATTACCCTTCAATTCCTTGAAACTGGAATTACTTTAATTAAAAATTTCAGTCAATCCTTAGACAATAATCCATCTTACAGTTGAGACGGCATTCAAATGCCAACAAACAAGTGAGAAAGAAAGTCGCACAGAGAAAGTCAGGAATTTTGTGCTTCAATACTTATTCAACCTCAAATTTTTGAGGCAGATAATTCTAAGTAAAGAAGAATAAATGCGAATACAGTTGTAAAACAAATAGCTAAAAGTAGCCTTTTCACTCATATAGCATATTTTTAAATAATTTCAAGCAATTTTTCGTCAGAGAACGAGAAAAAGTTCTGTTAATTCAAAATCTCATTACGATTTCGACAGAAATTCATGGAAAATAGCCTGAGCTAACATTTCAAACAGGTAATAAATTGTAATACGCAAATGAATCAGGCTGGAAATTATAAGTTTATACAGTTAGAAAAATAAAAATGCCGAGGAAACAATGATGTTTTTCAGGAAAAATGATTATGGGGGACATTTATTACACTGGCCTTTCCTGGTTTATATAACCCAAAACATACCGTTTAGTATTGAATTTTTGCAAGTTATAATTTTTTGTCCTCGATCTGTAAAATTAGTTATCGTTAAAAGGAGAAAAAGATAACCATAAACTGAATCACACGCAGCAGACATCTTTACCTTCTGTCATGATATGAAACCACGTGTCTTTATTCAGGAACTGCAATTTAAGCTAGCAAAATTTGACGTGGGACATGATAAAAGAAAGCACTAGTAAAAAGTGTAATAGCAAGTGTAAAAGTGAGCTCATTATATAGCAGCATTTAGTTACAGCTTTATCTCCAGGTTCCATTTACCTCTCAAAAGCTGCAGTTTCATACTCTTCAAGACAGAGA
The DNA here is from genome assembly GCF_036669915.1 of Pocillopora verrucosa. Classification (NCBI taxonomy): domain Eukaryota; kingdom Metazoa; phylum Cnidaria; class Anthozoa; order Scleractinia; family Pocilloporidae; genus Pocillopora; species Pocillopora verrucosa. The sequence goes on along the minus strand of NC_089314.1, from coordinate 31,695,256 downwards.
GGTCGGGTGGCAAAGTGAAAATTAAAACGCAGAGAATTTAATATAAGTGAGCGCATTTCGAATAAACTTGATAACAAATAGAAAAGATTTAATAAAATCTTCCGAGTAAAACTCTTTGTATGATCAATTTTCAGCTGTCAGATGGTTCGAAGCTTTACAAATATGAATTTGAAACAGAGGTAAACTCAAAGAGCAGAGACTGTGTAAATACCGAGTTATAAATAAACTTAGTTCCGGGAGTTTTTTCACTAAATACCAAACTAAAGGCGTTTTAGTTGGTGTAATATAACTCTGTCTCAACATGCTGTGTTCCGTGCTGTTGCTTGCTCTTACATCGCATGCGTTTGCCCGCTATGTCGATGACCAAAGTTTTGCTCTGGTATGTTACGTTTAGAATTTCTTTCTGATATTGCCTTCTCTAATAGTTTTCACTTCGTTGTCAGAACATTTTGATATTCATTACTCACTTTTAAGCTCATTTAGGCTTTCTTATTTAAAAAGGCAACCTTGACAAAGTTCCTCTGAGTTTATTTATTGTGAACGACTAAGGAGATTTTCAAATTCATAGCCTATTTATCTGTTTGAAATTACTTTAATTCTGCTCTTGAGCTAAGTCACCCTTTCCTCGTGAGCTCAGCTTAGTTGCTTTAGTAACAAGCGTTTAAGAGTAAATTGCTATTCTACAGGTCCACAAGTGCTCTTTATGTCCGTTTAGCCTATTCCTCCAGTATTTCATCAACTTTCCCTGACGTCTACTCTTCGCTAAGAACTGTGGGAATATAGCGTCAATAGAGCACTTGCATAAAACACCAGTTATCGTCAATTAATCGCTGCTGTTTTCGGTATGTTTCTCATTTTCCTTCAGAACTTTTTGAACCACTATCAGTACTTATCTCCAACGCGCACGGGAAACCACGACTTGGTGGTTGCCATTAAAAAGTTCCAAGAGTTCACTGGTCTCCCTGTGACTGGCAAGTTGGATGAACTAACGCTTGCGCAGATGAAAGCACCACGCTGCGGAATGCCAGATCCTATGGGTAAACAGGGTCGAGTGAAGAGATACAGTACATCTGGTAGATGGAAAAAAAGACACTTGACGTACTTTGTGGAATATGGAGCTGATTTATCTCGTTCAAAACAAGACGATGTGTTCGAGAAGGCTTTAAAGTTCTGGTCTGACGTGTCAGGTTTGTCTTTCTCTACGACAAGAAGCGCAAGTACCGCGGACCTTAAAATTAGGTAAGTATGTTTTACCTTTATTCTAATGCAGTTAGCATTTCCTTGTAAGTTGAAAAGCTCACTGGCCCTTGAAATGGATCGAGAGAGAGAGAGGGTTCGAGCCAAATCATTTTAGCGCAGTCACTTCATCTTGTTCCCGGGCAAGACAGTGCCCTTCTCCATCCAGGAGCACTAGTAGGTACTTGAAAACTTTCAAAAAGAATCATCCAAGACTGAAACTTGTAACCTCGCAATGCTAGCTCGATACTCCATGGAACAAAATGAGCCATGACGCCAAAATTGTTGGAGGCGGGTCAAATCCCTTTCCAAGTTAGATTAAAAAAATGTACACCTCTTTATAAACTATTTAAATTTTACTCACTTATCTTTCTTCACATAGCTTTGGAAGCCGAACACACGGAGGAGTTAGTGAGAACCAATGTGGTTACCCATTTGATGGGGCGAGCGGAACATTAGCGCATGCATTCTACCCTTCTGATGGACGCGCTCATTTCGACGAGGACGAAACTTTCACTGACGGCACAAGCCGAGGAACAAATCTTCTGTGGGTGGCTGTACACGAATTCGGACACGCCCTTGGAATCCAGCATTCATCTGTTAGAGATGCTGTCATGTATCCCTACTATACTGGGTATGTGCCGAACATGCAGCTTAAACAGGACGACATCGCTGCCATTCAGTCTTTGTACGGTAAGTTTTATTTCGGTAGCAAATAGAACAATTTTCGAATTATTGTCGATAATATCCCAGAATCTCATTGGTTTTGCTTTATTTCCCGTGATTGATTGGTCGAAAAAACTTCGCGTCACTCTTTCAACCCATAAGATGCAAAACTGAGATCAATCCATGCGAACCCCCTGATTTCCCGTTCAAAGTAATGAACTTGATTTTATTAGTTTTATTACTTTATTAGTGGTATTGAACTGGCATTTGCAATTGCTAAGCTTATGGATTTTTGAAAATCAGTAGAAAAGCAGCCTTTTTTCATCCTAAAACTGCTGATTAATTCAGTTAAATAATGTGATACACTCAGGACTAGATGGAAATTTTTTCATATCCTTTGTGAATTATAATATATTGTTTGCAATAACGGCTGACGGCAAAAATGAACTCACTACTATAATTCAAATTTTCCCATATTCACGCTTAAACAGAGCCCGTAGAAAAACGAAGAAACCTTTTTTTTCACTGTAAATATAACAAACATTCTAAGTAAGTGTGAAAACGACTGAAAGCCATTGGCTATTAACGTCATACTTTATTTTTCTGCTATTGCTCGCGTTCCTCGAGCAAATCTTGAATTCTTAAATTTTCTTAATTGATACATATTTTGCATCAGTCCTATCTTTACTTATTTGGCGCCTTGTAGGGAGAAACACCGGAGGAAGCAGCGGAGGAAGCAGTAGTGAAGGCAGTTCATGTGAGCACTTCATTTCAACCTCTTTTTGTTATATTCGTTCCTAAGTCTGTATCCATTAAGACATATTTCAGTCGAGTCTTGAAACAAATCCAGGGTAGCGTTAGCTTCGCTTTGCCATACTTCGTGATTGGTCCTTAAAGCTCGCGCCAAATTCTCAACCAATCAGATGCAATCGCTCTTATTCGCGCCAGTTTTCTTAAAGGTTAAAGGGCCAATTTGAAAAAGGAAATGATAATAATAATAATAAAACAGAGAGCTAAAAAGGCGTTATAACTTTACTATACCAACAGATAAACTGTCAGTGATTTATCCTAAATGTTAATCATTCCTCTTTTATGCAAATTTATAAATTCTGTGTATTTTATGTTGCAGCATGTTTCGATTTGGCATCCAGTTCCCAATGTCGGTCATGGAGCCGGGGGGGTACATGTCGTTTTCACGCATTCGTCCAACGCTACTGCAGGAGAACTTGTCGCCGTTGCTGAAGGTTTTTCAGCATCTTCGTTGACTTTTGCCTTTGGACGCAGTCATTGGGATCTTTATCACTGTATAACGCCCTGAGACCACTTAGAAAAGAATCAGGATGTATTGAAGCAAAGTTAGGGGGAAGCGTATCGAGAACTGCGGCTGTGAGTTGTGATCGGGTACATTACTGTTACCAATTTTTGTGGTCACTTAATTTCACGATACCTATTATTACTTTTCAACCAATGGAAGAGGTGAACAGGCACGATAGTCTTTTGCTCTTGAAGAACGCGGTGACTTATTTTTTTATTGCATAATCTTGGTATACAAACTGTACCCCTTAAGAAACTTGAAAAACAAAAATTATCGGAAGGTAAAAAAAGATATAGGCGTTCACGAAGCCTGTTACTCGAGGATGCCAATTATGATCTCCAAAGTAACGACCTGACTAAATTGTTACAAATTCTAGAAAATATTTTAAATTTTTGTCTAAAAACAAGTTGCTTTCAGCTACCGCAAATTAACCGGCGTGATTCGATGAAATAACGCGCGTGATTAGTACCAGTCCAGTTATCATCGGTCCAGAATATCTACTCAGAATGCGCAATGACCTATCTTTTTTATCGTTGGAGATTGGTGGAGAAAAAATTGAAGAAAATTTTAAAAAAAATCGTTCGACGGAAAATGAAAAAAAGAATAAGCATTATAATAACTTACACAAGCCTTACACACCTCGTGTCGTTTGAAGTCCAGTGAACCTAAACCAAAACCACGCGCCCGTTTGACTCATATGTGTCATCCTTACATTGTGCAACTATTCCAAATATATTCGTGACATAGAATAAAGACGACCTTTTTTTAGAAAAAAAAAAAAACAATAGAGCGCGAAATTGGAAAAGGGTTGTTTCCAAACTGCTCGCAAAAACTGTACTCAGTCTGTCCATACTGTGAGATTTTATAGTCATGAAAAAGAAATCAAATCGTTTTTGTAGTCAATGCTGTACTTTTAAGACAATCCGATACAAATCTTCGTCGCAATTACATTTGGAGTAAGCTTCATGCCTCGCGTCAGCCAAATAATGAGGCTCAGTTGCCCAAAGGAAATTTCTGTCGGGCTGAGATTCATATGCACTCGAAGTAAAAGAGTTTGACGATTTTTCTGCACAACCTCACAACCCCGACCCTAACTTTTAACCTCGTATTTTATTTTTTAGCTCCAGATATAGAAAACGTCGTGCTGAGTATTTACTATTTTGTTGCAGATTTGATGCTGATGAAAGAGAAGATACTTTGATTGTTTTATGTGATTCAAGTGAAAGGTTTAATAAAGGGGAAAAGAAAATTGCAAACTCAGTTGTTGCTCTTTCAATTGAGTCAATGGGTGCGCTAGGGTTTAGCTTATTGTGCTTGAATAAAAAAAAACTGGCGGGTAGATCTATTGATAACGTGAGTTTACCAGCTTTATTTGTTATTTGACTAGTTCCTTGTAATATTTGCTCTTGAGCAGAGAGGTAGGCAACGAATCTTGTCTACTTCAACTCGGTACAGCTATGTCCACTCTTAAAATCAATGGGTTCAACATTAAGGCATCAAGCTCAAATGGAAGCAAAACAATAGATTATGATCAATATTTTCCCTTATCCTTGATGGGAGTTCAGTTCGTGCACTTTATTTGCAAAATTTTCTATCCCTTCTCAATATCTAGCTCGCCACTTACCTCGCACATGTTATCCACTGAACACGATGGTTAATTAAATTGGCTTTTTTATTTCTTTGCAAAAGAGATGCAATTATACTTAGTTGATCATGACTTTGAAATTATCTCCTTTTATACTGTCGGTAAAACGGGCACTCCGACTTTTTCAGACGAATAATTTCAGCAAAACCATAAAGGTGGCTCCTGATTTTGACTATTTCTAGTTCTGTAGATGAACCAAAATAAAGAGAAATGGTAAATACAGTCTAAAGCATGGAATATTTCCATGTGTCTTTGATCTCTTTGTCTTCCTTGTTCAAGTTGACAAGTGTAACTTGTATTCTCACCTTAGAACACTTGCCGCAGTTGGTAGATGAAGTTGATAAACAAAAAACTCGTGCCGATAACTTAAAAGCAAATATTGACAAACAAAAAGCCTACATGACTTTCTAACAATTCTGTACAGTGTTTAAGGATTATTGGATATAATTGAATTCACGCGAGAAAGTAGAATAAAATGAACATTTTTGGGGGGGTTCTGATTCTTTTGAAGTTTTTAAATCGTCACATTATAAAAACCTTTTTGCCAATCCTGTTGTGTTTCCCATTCAAAATTTACACACTTTATGTGATAAAAATAAAACCGCTGTCGAGGCTGAATTCGCTGAATAAAAAAACGGATACACTTAAATTTACATTGATTCTTTCACCTTTTAAATGTCACAATTGTCAAGCTATTTCACACACACTAAAGCTTGCGTTGTAAAAGTTTACCGTCTTTCTTTTCCTTTAAACAACTGTTGAGTGAAATTTAATCAGGTTTTGCAGCTTTTCAGCAGAATTGTTATAAAAGAAAGAAACAACCTCTGCTTCTACGCCCAAATCAAATCGGTTTAGACTTTTTTCGGTTTGTTTGAACTCAACATGCTGTGTTCCCTGTTGTTAGTCGCTGTCGTTATTTCTCAGACACTCGTCTTTGCTGAAGAGGATGACTCAACCATGGCTTTGGTGAGTTATACTTTCCTTTCTTGGGCCTCCATGAGAACTACTCTACGCTACCTTGTCATCTGAACTACACAGTCAAAGCATATACGATATTAAGCCCAAAGCAACCTGTTTTGAAAAAAAAAAACAACAACAACATTTAATTATAACCTACTAGAACTGCAATAGTGATATGAAAAAGGTACGAGACAAAATTCTCCCATCGAGAAAACGGAAATAAAAATTGTCAAAAGCCAAAACAGAGCTTATCTCCGCCGTAAAATAATTAACAACACTTTGTAAAATACTGACTGGTTAAGGATGGAGAAAACTGGTGCAAAATTTCGCTGGCTGCTATTCTTGGTTTTCACGTGACGTCACAGCATATGCAAATTAGGCGTCCGCCATATTGGTGTCGCAAAAGCTTATTAGCATATGTCAAAATGCAGTGTTTTGGTGCATGATTCTTTAAAAGTATGTCGCGTGATTTGGACAAAATTTCTGAAAACATCAAAAAGGAAGAAAAAAAGGAAGATATTTGCAATATACCTTTAAGCGACTATGTTAAAAGACTAGAGCCACATGTTAAACAAAGGTATTTAGAAAAAATATCACTCGTGGGGATCGATCCCGCTACATTGATCGACGCAAAGTTAGATCCTCAATGTTTACCACCCATAGAAGCTACAGATCTCCTGTGCTATTTGGTTATCGATACGAGTTATTACACAAAGAAACAGTTCAAAGCTTTCAAAAGCTTGGAGGCCTACAATCAGATGGTGTCGGGTTTTATTTCCAGTGTTGAAGGCAAAGTCATAGGTGAAAAATTCGTGGTGATCGGAAAGGTGAGACATTCTCAACGAATGAATGAGCGACCATTTGCAGTTTGGATTATTACTAATAAGGAGGGAACCGTGTTATCAGCCCACTGCCTTGGTTGTAAAGCTGGACTAGCTGAGACTTGCTCACATATTGCAAGTATTTTATTTCATATCGAAGCTTCAACGAGAATTAATGAAACGCTGGCATGTACGCAAGTAAAGTGCACGTGGTTGTTACCGACATATGTGAGTGAGGTTCCTTATGCAAGGGTCAAAGATATCAACTTCAAGTCGGCGAAAAAGTTGAAAGATAACTTAGATGCCTGTATTGAGGGACTATCAGCAAACTCTCCACCTTCCTTATCAGCACCTTGCACTACAAAGAAAGCTAAGTTCTCGACAGAACGGGTTACATCTGGAGGAACTGAGCTTAAACATTTGCTTGCCAAAATAAATGAGTGCAAGTTCAAACCTGTTGCCTTAAGCTTGATTGAACCCTATTCTGAACAGTTTATCATGAAAAGTAGAAGTATCCCAACCATTTCTGACCTTTTTGATCCATGTAATTTTGACTTGTCATATCCAGAACTCCTAGAAAAGTGTGAAAATATTGATCTGACTATTTCAGAATCACAGGTAGAATTAATTGAGCAAGACACCAGGGAACAGGCTAAAGGAAATGCATTTTTCAGGCACAGAGCTGGGCGCATTGGTGCATCTCTGAGTTGGGCAGTAGCTCATACTAACCCTGCTATGCCATCACAATCCTTAATTAAGTCCATCTCATATCCTGATCTGTTCAAAGTTACTACTAAAGCAATCAGTCATGGCCGTAAGAATGAGAGTGCTGCAGTGAATGCTTATACCAAGACTATGCTAGAGACTCACAGAGATCTGAAAGTTGAACAATGTGGTATGATAGTGGATAAACAGCACCCCTGGATAAATGCTACTCCAGATTTTTTGGTATCATGTTCATGCTGTGGGAATGGTTGTGGAGAAGTCAAATGCCCTTACAACATTGAAAACTGTGACCTTGAAAGTTATGTGGAAAAGAAGAATTCATGTCTTGAAAACGTCAATGGAAAGGTACAGCTCAAGAGAAATCACCAGTACTTTTTTCAAGTACAGCAACAGTTGTTTATCACAGACTCTCAGTATTGTGACTTTGTTGTGTGCTCTTTTGACAATAACAATCAAACAAGGTTTTTCTTGGAGAGAATTTACAAGGACATTTCACACTGGGAATCAGTTCTTCCAAAACTCACCAAAGTGTGGAGATCTTGTATCCTACCTGAAATCTTAGGAAGATGGTACACCAGGAAGCATGAAATTGCTGCACCTGTACCAGCAGGTGATATAAAGCCTGTTTGCTACTGCAGAAAACCCAAACCAGAAGAAAGCACAGTGCCTTGTCAAAACCCCAAGTGCCCATTCATTGAGTTTCACCTCTCATGTTTAGGGATATCTGATCCCTTACCCAAAGTATGGTACTGTCCAAGCTGCCAGTTACTTCCAGAATGTAAGAAAGCCAAGAGAGTTACTAAGATCAAGCCTGATTATCAAAAGAACCCTGATTTCGATGAAGCAATGAAATTACAGTCCATTTGTGTTTGCAAAGCTAAACCTGTTGTAGGGGAAAAGCTGCTGAAATGTCATAGTCAATGTCAGAGTGGGAAATTTTTCCATCTGAAATGTCTAAACTACAAGAAGATGCCCAATAACAGCAAGCTATATTGGGTCTGCAAAAATTGCAAAGTGAAGAAAAAACCTGCAGACAAGTCTTCATTAACTATCCCTACCACATGTTCTTCTTATACCACCAGTACTACATGTACTGTCAATAATCCATCAGCTTCAGTTGTGTCTGGAACTGAATATGAAAGTGACGAGGACATAGAAATACCCTGTGTGACTGAAAGCAGAACAGCTTCTGAATCTTTTGAAGATCTACATGAAAATGAGTCAAATAAATACTGTACTGGAGATGAATATGAAAGTGATGAGGACTTAGAAATAATCTGTGTGACTAAAGGTGTAGCTAACAGAATTGCATCTTTTGGAGATCTAGATGAGCATGACTATGACATAATCTCATCTCCTGATGGCTGGTTGGATTGCAAAATAATACAGGCAGCACAAATATGCATCAAGAAAGTAAATCCTCTCATTGAGGGTTTTCAAAGACCAACTCTTGGAAGAGTAAGGAACTTTGACATAATGACCAGTGACTTTGTTCAAATCTTACATACGGGTAATTCACATTGGGTGTGCATTAGTTCTATTGGTTGCACATCAGGATGTGTTAATTTGTACGACAGTCTGTACAATGACATTATTGATGATGAAGTTGAGCAGCAAGTTAAAGATCTGCTACCAGATAACTTTGTTGGCATTGAAGCTGTACCAGTGCAGCAACAAATGAATGGCAGTGACTGTGGCGTTTTTGCTGTAGCATTTGCAACATGCCTTGTGTTTGAACTCAACCCTTCAGATTTTATGTTTGACATCCCAAGAATGAGACCACATTTACTTGAATGTTTGAGAGCTGGTGAAATCAAAGTTTTTCCACATTTTTGAATACATTTTACACTAAAAATGTTGTTTTGTTGTTTCATGCTAATCTCAAGAGTAGCAGTCATTAAAAAAAAAATCCAAGAAGAATAATGAACTCAAGCTATTTTAAGCAGCTGTGCTCAATAAACAGTCCTTACTGCCCCCTGCAAACATAATTTATATTTTAATTCATATAATTTTTGTAAATATTTATATACACAGCACAAATAAAATGTTGTCATTGTTGTCGATCCTTCTTGTAATGGAAGTATATTTTTTTAAATTATTAATGTTACACAGTGCTCATTCCCAGTCACTTGCTCTCTTTTCATAGGGTTATAATATTTCTTAAATTATACACAGATTCTCCACCCCATCATATCATTTCATTAGCTACAATATATGACTATAATAGTACTGTATGAAGTATGGAGCTAATCAAATGGTACAATGGGTGGACACAGGTTTACAAGAGCTGAACATACTTTAATAATTCTGTCAATAATTGGTACTTCATCCTGTCCATTGTCATTGTTCAAGAAATCAGTGGGAAGAGTGCTTTGAAGAATAGTATACTTGCGACGCAGCAAACCAATCACCCTCTCAACATGTATCCGTACACTTGCTAGAGCTCTTGTTTTTTCCACATCAATAGGATCCAGCTGTTCCCTCCCTTTCGTGTAGGCTGGTATCACAAGTCTTGCCTGTTTGACAGCAACACTTTCTGTGATTGTGAAACCCCGGTCTGCCATAACCATGTCACCTGGCAAAAGTTTTTCAAGAATGCCACAGTTTTCTGTCAAGAACTTATCAGAGGTACGTCCTCCCCATGCCTCTGACACAAAGGAAATAGCTCCTTGGGGAGAAATACCAATCAGTACTTTGATAGTATTGTGATGCTTGTAGGATGAAAATGTCTGAGCTCGAGCTAACAAGTTTGTAGGCTTATCAATAAAAATCTCAAAACAGTCAATAACAACAGTGACTTTGGTTCCAAAGGCTTGTTGGAAACAAAGAGGCATTGTCTTCCATAGCTGGTGTCTTTCAGGCCAGTAAATAAGTGGGGACAAATGCTGATCCATCACTGGTAACCATGATGAAAATATTCTTGATATTGTTGTCACAGATACTTGAAAACGATAGGCTAAGTCTTGATAAGGCATATTCAGTCTCAGTTTCATCAACACGATAATCATTTCCTGGAAAAGGCTAAGTTTTTGGGTTCTTCGTTTGATGTGGGGTGACACAAAGTCAAGGACGGTCATTAAGATATCCATTGAAGGCAGTCCAGAATAAAAGCGAACTTTTTCATCAGAATCAAAAAAATCTCGATCAATTGGCTTATAGGATTCTTTGAAAAGGTATTCAAACTCTTCGGTTTGAGTCATAGCTTCAGATACATCAACTTGGGTTTGAGTTGAACTGTCAACGAGAGTTGAGCAAGTGTGGTCTTGAAATGCGCAATCGTGATCAAAAATATCCTCAGAAGAATCAATTTCCTTGGAAGATCCTTCTTTAGGATCACTGAAATCCACATCACGGACGGGAAGGCCACTGACATCGATTTTCTTTCGTTTCTCAGCTGCCTCGCGTTCTTGACGCTCGAGTGATCTTTTCCGGCGTTCCTTCGCTCGTTTAGCTCTTGCCTCTTTAATGTCGTGGTTTTCCTGTTGATATTTTGTCTTCCCGAGATTCAAAGTAGGAACCCAGTCGACGTTGTACTTATCCCAGGGTTTTGCAGATTGCCCTGACACGAAATGTCGTCCACAGACTCTTTCATTACTGAGGACATCCTTCGAAGTGATGTCGTCGCGGCTAATGGCGGCGATCCATCTTTCTCTTCGTTCTCTGCTCAGCTCTTCTGCTTTTTCTCCTTGGTTAGTGACTACAACTGGAATCCTATAAAACCCTATACCTTTCGTCTTTCCACTATTATGAAAACAATCAACCATAATACAATGAACCATGATGAAGAATATTTCTAAAGCTTTGATAACACGCGAAATGTTTGAATAATACGACACCAATATGGCGGCGTAGCAACCGTTGTCAAGGTATAGGTCACGTGGGTGAAAACCAAGAATTGCTTAAAAGTAATTTAGCCGAAAAGAACAATAACTTAAATAGATTCAGCGAAGCCTAAAAGCGGAGCCCATGCTGGCCTTTATATCAACCCCGTGCAAATTAGAGCGAAAGAAGAAACATTTTTTGTTGTGAATCTCATTTATCGTGATTATTTCCTGGCAGAAATTTCTGAGCCAGTACCACTACATTTCTCCGACAAGATCAGGAAACCATGACGTGGAAACTGCCATTCGCCGGTTTCAGGAGTTTACTGGTCTCTCTGTGACTGGAGAGCTGAACGAACAAACCATCGCTCAAATGAAAAAACCTCGTTGTGGAATGGCGGACGTGGACGAGGAGGGACGTGTTAAGAGGTACAAGACTGGTTCAAAATGGAGCAAGAAGGACCTGACTTATTTTGTAGAATATGGCGCGGACTTACCGCAAGATCTTCAAGACAAAATATTCGCCAAAGCATTAAAGTTCTGGTCCGACGTATCAGGGTTGTCTTTCTCTCAAGCCTCTAGTGCAAGCAGCGCCGATATTAAAATCAGGTGAGCACAATGTGCAACTTTGTTCGTTCAGCCTTTTAGAATGCTCGATGATAGACATGCGTTTTCCGTACATCACGGGAAAAGAAAAAAAACAACCTGTATTTACATTATTTGAAAAAATGCTTAGAATCTGAGTTACCACAGACCTCTTAGTGAAAGGCAGTTAGTGTTGTAAAGCATCTGATTTTTTAACCCGTATATTTTGGGTTTCCACGTTGTTTTTAAATTCATTTTCACTACAGGAACTGGTCAATGTTAATCGCCTGTGAGGGAGGGAGTAGGGGTGGAGGATTATTGGAAGGATCACATGGTTTTCAGGGGGGAACGGAGAGGAGATCAGTCGTCGCCGACAGAGTACAGTCGAACCTGTATTAAGCGGCACCGTAATAAGCGGTCTTCCTGCATTAAGCGGTCAGTTGTCAAAGTTCCAAATTTGTTTCCCCTTGATCACTGCAATTTTCACCTCTGTCAAGCAGTCACCTCTACTAAGCGGTCGCAGTCACCATTTATTAAATCCCAATGGCATGTTTTCATTGTCCTCCACCTGTATTGAACGGTCAATGAAGGCGGAAACACTCAAGCATAAACCAACAATAATCTTTCAAGAAATTAAGAATCCATTTTTCTCTCCCAAAATCAAAGTAAGTAGTATCTTTGAGCAAGATTCTGAACATTAAGTGGTCAGTCCTGGCATAAAGTAACGTCGTGTATCGTTTTTAAAATACCCATTACTTGTGGAACCCAAAAGTCACCAAGTCATTCCCCGCGGGTGACCGCTTTATACAGGTTCGACTGTGCAAAGGGGGACCATAGAAATTGACTGCCAGTGAAGGTTGGATGATAAGAATGTTGCAAAAGTCCTCCAACCTCTTAAGGTGACAAATGATGAGCAGACTCTTATACTGATCCTCATAGGTTGGCTAAGTTTTCCTTGTCAGACAACTATGACAACTTTTCCAACTTCTCTCTTTCTTGCCCTTTTTTCAGCTTTGGAAGTAAGACTCATGGTGGCAACTCCGAAAGAACATGTTATTATCCCTTTGACGGCCGAGGTGGAGTACTTGCGCATGCTTTCTTTCCATCAAATGGCCGCGCCCATTTTGACGAGGACGAGAATTTCACTGACGGTACCAGTCAAGGTACAAACCTTCTGTGGGTCGCTGTACACGAGTTTGGTCACTCACTGGGAATCCACCACTCAGATGTGAGAAATGCTGTCATGTATCCCTATTACACTGGATATGTTCCAAATATGAAACTACAAAAGGATGACATCGACGCCATTCAATTCCTTTACGGTAAGAAGTACACTGAACAGTAAGAGTGTTTTATGTGCTTCTCTGGTCACCAATCGCCAGTAGGATATTACTAATTACACAAGTCCATACAAAGTTAGAGTTGTCCAATACCACGACTTGATACTCTATTCACGAGTCGTACGTTTCGTTTCCATGGTTTCCTTAATGAATATTCATGGTCGACGAATCGTACGACTCGTACGAATCGACGCACCACCATCAGGGCTCAGTGGTGTGAGGTGAAAAACTGTTAGTCTCCTTAGTAAGGGGTACGGGTCGAACGACTCGTGAATACATTACACGACTCGTGAATATATTAGACGACTCGTGAATACTTTTGACGACTTGTATCAAGCCGTAGTATTGGACATACTTGTACAAAGTACATTAAAAATAAAAATATCCGTCCTCTGAGGTTCTTCTTAAAGGTTAATATTTACACGCACATGAGGGAGACATCAGATCTGATTCCACCACGAAGATTCGAACCACAGATGTTCGGCTTTAACAATGTGATGCTCAAGCGCTGAGCCACTGTGGATTGCACCACGAAATCCCTAGGATCCTTGTTTCAAATCCTCACAGGTTCAACTCATGTTTTCTTTGTCATGTGAATTTGACCGGCAGGATTAAAGTTTGCAGTTTACTGGATCTGTCACAGTTACACTTAATTCGTAACAATATATTTTAAGCACACGGCAATATACTTCGGTGTGCTTCTTCTGTTCATATTGTAGAGATCAACTGCTTGCATCAGAAATTGGAGTACCTATAAATAAAAACTGTTCCTAAAATACTCGAGGTATTCTGACCTTTAGTTGATACATTTATTTGTTGTAATTATTGGTTTAAATGATTTTCTTGCAGGTAAACCTGCAAACGGAGGATCACGTAAGTAAAATAGTTTACAACCTAACATCAGCAGGCGAGTTCTCAATTCTATTCTCCATGCATCAAATTCCTAAAATACCGAGATGGAGAATTTGTTTAACAAGCAAGAGCTTCTTTAGTAGTTGATCATTTCCTTTTTTCTCCTTACCTTAATGTGTGATTCAGGGGGGATGTTGTAAGGAGAAGTTAGATGCTAGTCACTCTTGGGGGTTAAAGAATTAAAATACTTAAGATGCAACTTTGTTACTATATCATTTTGATATTTCTTTATTTCATTACCAACTACGAGATTTGGACCATTACTGGTAAAGTATGGATCCAGTAGCCGGTTTGTGAATGAAGGCACCACTGGGAAAAGATGCGATTTAGAGCTAAAATAGTGATATTCATGAATGATTCACACTGCTGAGAGCCAATGAAATTATATGTTTTATTGCAGTACTAGTGTTCCATTCCCTTTGGCCGGGAAATATATTCGATTTAGCGCAAAAAATAGTGCGATTTGCGCTGCTACGAGCCAGTAACATTGAAAACACCATCAGTTATTTCAAAATGGCTATAATGATAATCCAGTGGAGATAATATGAATTTCTGTATATAATAGAGTGTGTGGATAACCATTCCAACTGTGTAAACTGGACAAGTTACTGCAGTTATCACTCTTGGGTCCAGGCTAACTGTAAGAAAGCATGTAAGCTCTGCTGAAGGTATGTTGTCTAGTTGTATCCATGTGAATGATAAGCAGACATTTCCTATCGATCTTAGTTTTTTGGTAAAGACTTAAAGCGCATATCGTATATCGTATATCGAGATATGTTTATGTTGTATACAGTAGACAGCCTAGTACTGGATTCCGTACGCTATGAGGTTAGAATCGATCAATCAAAAGCACACGTGTAACATTTCATACTTCAAAAATCTAAAATGTTAAAATTGAAAAGAAACTCTTAACTTTGCATCTGATAAAAAAACTTTCAATACCCTTTCCCTTTGATTTATTTACAGATTTGTTGTCACAAAAAGTAACGCGTTCACCTCGCACAGGACTGCATGTTACCAAGAATGACAGAATATTAACGAAATAAATAAAGTAGTACTTGCCCATGGAAATGTAATTCGTTTCAGTAATTGTTTCCACCACGGAAAAGTTAAACCCGTTCGTACCCAATCACTATTTCTGCTTATGTTGAGAGGGAGTTGGAGTCTGTCGCATTGAAGGTCGCGGGTGTTCACGGGAATCGACTTCAATCTCCTGTCCTCAAAACACAACGAGCGCTTGGTAAGCTTATTTTGAAAAGCAACGGACTGCCATGCGGAAGGCCCCGTCTCGTGCAACCTCTCTGTACTGGTCAGCAGGAGACGCAATTCTCGCAAAGAGTAGGGAACGTAGCTCCCGGTGTTGTGGTGTGACCTTGTTATTGATCGTTTATCTGAAAGATCCCCCAAAAAGATTTTCCATATAGAAATAGGTGGGGTAAATTAAGGAAGAAGTAAATAAGAGACTGTGGGAGACGAGTCAACTTTAACTCATGTAGACTGTGGACTATCAAGCTAAAAAAAAAAATACAAATGGTACCTCGTACCTGTTTAGAGACTTTGTGGAAAAGAAAATTTAACAGGGTGAATACAATGTAATCAAACTTAATTAGTCAAAGCGATTTTTGTGATCGCTTGCGTGACAAGAGATCACTGTGTAACATGTCACACCAACTTCTCTTCCTTCCTAAAAACGCTGGCCATCCAACGTTTGGTCGTAGTTCCTTGTAGATGTATTTTTCTGGTTCAGCCGGCTTCCACGCTAAAACAATTCAAAGACTACAATGATGAACTTTTGTCTAAATAAAAGTTTTATTTTTTGTCTATACGTGCTATTTCATAATTTTTTCTCGAAATCACTAATCAAGGATAGGGAGACATCCATTTGTTTTGCACTGATGTTTTTTATCATTATTATTTACAAATTTAACGTCTTCTATTTGGTTTTAAATACACAAAAGATAGCATAGCTTTCTCTAACTCTCTCTGGTCAGCTTAGTTAAGTGTAAACCTATGCGCATTTTAGTGTAATCCGGTTGAAGTGGACAGAGCTGGTCCAACGTCTCTTATCCGCACGACAATATCGACACCAATGAACCGGAGACTTAAGCCTGCTGAGCACAGTGACCTATGAAAGAAGGTGAAAAATTATAACATAAAACCACAGCTAGACATGCTTCTGTCAGTGTTCCTTAAAACGCGGCTAAAAACCTTGGTTTACGTTTAATCGGAGACTTGATCACTTGAGCTAGAATGCTCTAATCCAGCGATAAGTTAAGGCTGCTTCTATGTGAGTAAAAAAATTGATAACAACGTCTCACCTAAAAATAACGACACGTCATCAGAGTGATCAGCACTGCGCAGCCTCCCTGTGATCTCCTCATTACGGACGATGGGAAGGAAAAGCTGGACGAACTCGGTCGAGTATGGAGGAGCAATCATTTCTAGAACCTGGTGAGAGAAAAAAAAATATTGCAACGAGTTTTGGGCAATCTTCTCAATACAAACAAATAAATAAATAAAGGCCTTTTAAAGAACAGACCTGTTGTTATAACTCCAACTCAACTCACCCATATTTGGTAAGCATTTCATGCCTTAGCGATTTAGTTCAGTGTACCTTTATTTACCTCAGTCACGAAATGTCTTATGAGAGAGTTATCCGTGTTCTGCTTTTCCAAACAGCTGTTAATGTAGCTTATCACGGGTATAACATATCCTCGGCTCAAGAGATGAATCATTCGATCCAGGACTGTTTTCTTGAACTCAAGCTTAAACAACGAACAACAAAAGAAAAATGTAATTATCGAAAAAAGAAAATCATCATATTTATTTCTCCACTAGCAAGGAACACTACTGAGCAATGAGGAACGTGTGCGTTACTTTAAGCAAGTTTGCGTAAGTCCTGGTCAACTTACATTTAGCGGCTAAAGTATTTAGAATACAAAGACTCAGCTTTTTCATGCCCCATTCTTCGCTATGGCCCTCCCTCGATCTGACCTGGTTAGTGCGAAGCAATCGTTGAGCGGAGTTAACTCAAATTGACTATAATTAATTGCCTCAATAAAGAGAAAGCACTCGTTTATGCGCGCGCGATGCAGCTTCGCAAACACCACGTGCAACTGCACTTTCTCCGAAGAGCGCGCGGGAATTTACTAACTGACGTCACAATCAAAAACCTTCAGTTTTCAAAGCCCATGGATCGGTCCAGCGGAAGAAAAAACGTTTCAGATCTTGCAGTGGCAATTACGTTTTTAGCTCCTTTTCTCGTTTATGCTTTCATTGAATATCTCATTTGTTGTTTGTGGAATCTCGTCCTTCGTTCTTTACACGGACTGTGCTGCCTGTTGCTTCACGGATTGCAAAAACATTTTGAAGGCGAGGAGTGGACTAAGCAGGAATTGGCAGAAAATTATCTTCCAGATAAAGCACAATTAATATGTCAGCTACCTCAAGAAACAAACTCCTCGTGTCAGCAAAACAAGCGGAGAAGTGAAGGAGAAATTAGTAGGTTAGAAGAGAGTACAGATTGCTTTGACGGCAAAGATTTTTATTCGCTTGTAAAAAGTATAGATTACGTTGTAGACAAAGAATTTTACAGGTCTGAAGAGAGTACGGACTATCCTGGTTACTTCAAGAAAACAAGTGAATGCCAGGGAACACTGCCAGTTGAAGGCCGAGGAAAAAACAAAGACAAACAGAGCGTAGAGAAGGTGGTACAAGAGAACGAGATATCATGCATGCAAAGGCCTGGGTTGGCGAGAAAACAGAGGATAACAAAGTACAACATCTACGACACAAAACCGGACGACGATATACTACACCAAAGTTCTACTGCAAGTTATCGTATTAATTGTTCGAACAACGAAACTGAATCAGACGTTCATGACAGCCATGCAATAATATCAAAAGCAAATTCAAACGACCAAAGATTTCCTTGCACAAGAAAAGAAAACGAACAGGAATCGGGAAAACGGAAAATCTTTGACGACAATTTTCTTAATGAAAGCAAAACTGGCACGAACCGTGAAGTGCTATCTGAAAAAATGACAGAAACGAAATATGAAGCCTCTAACAGGGGCAAGGGAAATGCAGAGGCATCAATACGATTGAACAATCCAAGACATGGTAAATCAAATAAACCTGAGGAAAAGTCGCATTTGACTGCGGTGATAGCAACAGCAGACAACGAAACACAGATGCCTCGGATGACAATGCATGCAGTGAATCAATCTAACTCAAAAGGGCTATTCGAGGAAGGGAAAAAAGACCACGAACTAGGAGCTTCAGAAGAAGGAGTAACTGAGAGAGACTTTTTGACTTCCTCCCTGATCACATCTCCACTTCTCAGTCAGCAAGAAAATGAAACATTCGCGCTTCCTTCAAATGTCGATGGGTCCTGTCCAAATCCAAACTTTGTGGGTATAAACCCAACGAGGGAGACGCCGAAAAAGTGCAAAGCACCATACATGTTTGAAACTAAAACCAAAGACCAGAACAGTGTGACTGCTACAAATTCCCGCCGGCCAAACCAAAGAAAAGAGCAAGTAAAACGTTCGAGGATTCCTTTCCCTCGAGTGTCTCAGAAGCTGGCTTTGAAATGCAGAAAGGCAACATGGTGGTGACGTCTCTCACGATGAGAATTCGAATATAGTGGATGCACAAAATATTAAATATCATAAATTTATATTGAAGTGAACAGATATGTTAGTTTTTGGATAACATTGGTAAGGTCAAAGTTTACATAGGGCGACTGTAAAATGGCCATGCACATCGGTGTGGTGGGGGCTGTTTAAGCCTTATGGCTATTGTGCTAGAATCTGGTGCAGAAGTTCTTTATTTGAGTCCAAACCGGGTTATTTTGTTATTTTTTCCTTGGGTAACACATATTTCTCTAACAGTCTCTCTCTACCCAGAAGTATAAACAGGATTCGCACCCTTTTTCAGAAACAAGTTTTAAGGACTTTTCCAGGAAGCAGATTAATTTTTCCAAGACTCCAAATTTCACCTCACAGCCTTTCATTCCCAAGATTTCAAAATAAGTTCTCCCTACGTTCTACATATATTTCCTATAAAGTAAATTCTGAAATCTTTATTGCTCGAGTTAGCCACATTTCCAGGACTTTCCAGAACCTGCAGTCTTTTTTCAAGACCTTCCAGTCCTGGAAAATGTCAAAATAAAAATGACCGGACTTCCAGTCCTGGAAAATGTCAAAATAAAAATGACCGGATTTTCCAGGTTTTCCAGGACACGTGGAAACCCTGTATAAATGAGTGCTAGTGGCACAGCAGATTTGGACCTCCAGCGGATTTGGACCCCAGCGGATTTGGACCCCACTGTTCTGTTCTCTTTTGGGGTCCAAACTGAACCACAATGGTCCAAATCCGCTAAGACACCAGCGCACCATCAAAGGAACCCTAGGAAATGCCTCAGGGGAAGGGGAGGGGGCGAGAGGGGAACTCCAATCATGAATGAGGAGTAATAATCCATATACTAGTTGCTTCATGCTTCGGTAACCAGGATAAGCTCTGGAAGTGCAGTTACCTTGGCATGTGTGCAGATGTACATGTATCTTCATGATTTGGCAAAAAGATAACTTCGATTGAATGATTCCTACCTCTACTAAAGTGTCCAGTGGCGTTGGAGACTCAAACAAACGGATCAGTACATTGAGAACCAAGCGATGTTGAAGAGCATGACAGGAGCTGATCTACGAGACGTGAAAAGAGGATTGAAATTAAGGAGGAAAGTGAACGGGGGCTGGGAAGTAGTCACGTGGTAATGTAAGAGGTTTATCTTGGTTTCGCAGCTACCTGATTATCTCATACCTCATCTAATAAAGCCAGGTGGACTGGTGTTGAGTCTGTGAGCAACTTGAAGAATGATGGATCACATACGGTGCAGTCAACCCACTTTAACAAACCCATAGCAACTACAGGAAACCTACAGAAGCAAGAAAACACTGCATGAGGATGATTTGTTTTTAAAGTGTAACTTACTCTCAGAAATCTGGAAATAGTTGGGCTCTTACCTGATACATTGGAACAGGACACCCACTTCTGCGAGCAGCTGCGAGCCTTTCTTTGTCTCCTGTACACACAGAGAGTGAATTTTATCCAGGGCCTGAGAAGTTGTTTTGAGCTCATCTCTATTAAGCATTGTTCGCTCACTCTACAAATCAAAAGAAAAAGAAACAAACAAACAAATGTAACAAATTATCGTTATGTGATGAGGTAGCTGTAACCTCAATGGAATGATATGACTGACAAAGTTAGTGACCAAAATCTTTCCCATTTCAGGCTAAAGAAGCAGGTTTGCAAGAAATTAGATTCAAGGAGATTTACTCTGCTTATTCAAAGTGTAACCAAGTTATCTGTCTGAAAATGCAGTGAAAGAAAATACCATTCACCAATGGTGTTTGCTCTTAGATTGCCTCAGGAGGAGGTCAAACAGCATAGCAAAACAAAATCAATTTTATCTTGGATTAGTTTCAACACAATGCTTTAAAAATTCCCTGAAAAATAGTGAAATATGGAAATACCTCAACCCAGGTTTCATGGACAGATGCAGCATATGCCAACAGGTAAACATATTTAAACTTGTGTTCTGGATTCAAGTGCTGTCCAGGTTTGAACAATGCTTCCAAAAGAAGTTCTAGAAAAAAAGGAATATTGTATGAAATCAAATTTATATCAAGCAGCTGCACTGGTATGTGATAACTAGATTGTCACTGAAAAGGATAATTGTTTGTGACAACTTGAAGGGAAGTTTTCATCATCAAAGTCAAGTGAAGCTTTTTAGGACAACGAAATGTTCTGATTTGTGTAAAACCAATAAGTCACTTTTGTTGCGCTGCTCAGCTGCGACTGTGGGTTGTCATTAGAAGCTGATAGATGGCAAAAAACCCACCAGCTGTCAGTCCACTTGGCGCCAGCTTCTTTGCAAATTGCATGCATTTTGGGCCAAGTATGTCTAAGCTGTAGCCCTTGATAGCACTACACTCACTTGCAAGATAGTACAGTTACCACTGTTTCTTCCAGCCTCACACCCTTCACCACCATACCACATAAAGACTGATATAAATTCCAGCATTAAAATGATTTCCAATAAGTGGTATATTTTCTGACCATGATCAATTAAACCATAAGTGCTGTTGGAACTGGTGACCTTTAGCCATCCTTGTACAAAACTGATCAAACTAACATTTCCCATTACCCCTCTGTCCACTGCAAATGTCTTAGAATTACTTTCTTGGAATTGCATATACTTAACATCTTGGAAGGAAAACATGATAAAGAAAATGAATTTTTCCTCACCTAAAAACTGTGGAATTCTGATGAGTGCACAGGGAGGAGCCTGAGAACTACTATATAACTTGTATAGCTGTGTCAAGGTAAAAGAGACAAGAGGATACATAAAACATATGAATAAGTGAATGAATAAACAAATTAATTTACAGACAAAGAAAACTTTCCACACAGCTCTGTGTTAAATAACTACAGCTCCACGTTAAATTACTACATTCAAATCACCTAAAATTAAGTGAAAAACAATTAAAGTATGCATGATCAAATTTAAGAAACCCAAATTAATAATCATAATAACAATTATAAAAATAATGATAAATAAGGACTGATAGAACAATAAACAAATTTATTAAAACATGATATTGCTAAAAAATAAATAGTACTTGACCCACAGTGTACAAAGTGAGAAAACTCTCAAAGATGATAAAAATTCCCAAATGGTAAAAATTTTTGTTAAAAAAAATAAAACTAGGCCTTGATGATAAAACACACACTAATACAGGTATTCAAATCATACCTATTATCATTGCCCTTTATCATATACTCTGCTATTTTCTGTCAGCTTACCACAGTGATATCTCCAGGATTAAGAGAATTTTTTCCTAACATGGAAGAGAGGGCAGAATTTGCTCTGGGAAAAGCTGCAGCACCATTTAATGATAGAGTGATCTCTGTGACTTCATGTCCACTGTAAAAAGATTAAAAAGTGCTTTTAGTACAGCACCAAAAACAGGACTAAATTAATTCAAATTGTAAACTGTAAGTGGTAAATTAAAAGAGAGGTAGATACATCAAGTCTGCAGCCAAGTGGCCCATGCAGTTGGAACTTATCCTGGTTTCCTTAGTGCGAAGCAACTAGGAGTATTATTACTACTTTCCCCTGCCCCAGGAATGAGATACCAGTCCCTCACAAGGTCACCCCCAGCATTTCATCTGGCTCCCTCATAATTTGCTGGTATCCATTTATACTCCTGGGCCGGGTTGTTCAAAGCTGGGTTAAGATAATCCAGGGTTAGTGTGAAATCTGATTTCAGGTCTAAAAGCTGTAAAAGGAAATTCAGTCGAATTCTTTTAGTCTAGAGTATGACTATTTGACACTTTAAATAAAACACTGAAAATTATCCCAAAAAGGCTTTTGAGTAAAGGAATAAGGAAACCCAGATTAAAATTTAACCCTGGGTTAGCACTAATCGGCCTTCGAACAACTGGGCCCTGGAGTCCAGCACTCTAACCATTAAGCCACTGTATCTCCCACACAAAAGAGAGGTACCAGCAAACATCAACCCTTTACAACCTAAGATCAGTATCTATATTCTCCAAACTGTTTTCTATACACTTCCTATCGCGCTGACAAAGAGATTTTGTTTAACAACCAAGAGCTCCTGTACTTATTGATCATTTCCATTATTCTCATGACCTTGAATGTTTGATTCAGGGCTGATAATGTAAGGAGAAAATAGATGCTAGTCACCCTTAGGGGTTAAAGGGTTAACTCAAAACCTGTTCCAGCTTCTCAGTTGGTGGAGATGAGATAAAAAGTGTTGATATGTTTTCAGTCACTCATCCTATATCAACCACACTGCGCCTAACACTGAGCCTTAATGATTAAAATCACCTTTGAACTGCCCGATTTTGAAGCTCTTGACCTAGTCTTTGAAGTTTTGATCCTCCTTCTGTGTTTTGTGCGATGTGATTTAACAAGCACTGTGCATACAGGTAGGTGTGCTGTCCATAACATACCATCCTCTGGAAAGTAATCCATACAAAATTTATAACTACAGAGCATCATGTATTGAAGGCTATGATGTTTCACAAAACCAGTCAGAAATTATATTTCAACATACAGAAAATTCTGGCAGGTTGTTTTCCATTGTCATTTCTCCTTCTTCCAGAAAAGAACAAGCTGAAGTCTTGAGCACTCGGGAAAACACCTCAATTTGATGGCAGGCTGTAGAGACACTTCTAATCTCACCCTGATATCCTGCATCAGAAATCAGCTGCAAAAAGACATGATATTGGCAGTGAGTGAATTTAGGAGAATTTTCATTTGTGCAGAAATGTTTTCAAAATGACTGAACACAGAGTTATTAATATAACAAACAGTAGATAACAACCTCCAGAGTAATCTGAGAGGTTTTGTTTTAACCCTTTGATATATTTCTAGGAGAAAATCGTTTTTTCTAAAAATGTTCATTTTGTACTGTGGCTTTAAATGGACTAATCATACTTTTAATCAAAATCGAAATTATTATTTATCTTGACTGAAAGTAAATTTCACCAATTTTTTCTATTACCATACACATCATCTAAAGGAGGCCAATTTATTAATATCAATTGAGATTGGTCTTTTTTTAATAATTTGTTTCTTCCATCATTGACATACTCAGTGTCGTTAATTTTACCTATAAAAAATAATACTTTACAGTTCCAAAAATCAACAATATACTCTACCTTACACTGCAATACAAAGATAGGTGAGATAAAGAGCACTAATTGTTTATAGTTCAGCACAGAAAAAATTTAGTACAAAAACTTTTAAACTGAGTTTGATGAAAATGAAAAAGTTATCAAACCTTGATAGTAAAATTGAGCATCAGGCAGTCAGGATAGTGCTCTGCCAGCTTATAAAACATTGAACGCCATGTCTGGTGAACAATCATGTCTTCTAGCCAGGAAGGTGTCTGCCAACAGAACAAGAGAAAATTCAATATAATGGAACATCATCCAATCAGTGGACATCCACTAGGTGAATTCTACGACCTGAATTCCATTTTCACCAGTAACATAACCAAGTGGTAAATGTGATGGACTAAGAGGTTTGGATTTTTCTGCTATGAAGAGCATCAAACAGGTATTCTACAGCTAGCTTTTTCCTTACCTCTCCCTCTGCAGAAAAAATTGAGTCAGCCTTTTTTGGATCAAAGTGTTTGATAATTAGGGTTTCCAGATGATTTTCAACCATTTGTTCAACATCTGTCACTTTAGCTCCTGTGAAAATAACAGTTAAAGTTAGCGATCCTATTTTTTTTATCAAACCCATGGGAAATGAAATGTTCTCTGGCTTAGTAAATATTAATGACATGTGTGATGATGCCAACACAACCTCAATATGTAAACTTTAAAATTCTTTGTAAAATGCCATTAATAATAGTATGCCTGTTTGAACAGCATGTTTCACTTGGACCTCAAGTGGTTCTCAAACTCTAGAAAGTTTATCAGTTTAGTTTCACATGGTATTAATACAAAATCAGAGAATATTTGGAAATCATTGTTAAGCAGTAATGTATACTTCACTTTTATGTGATTATGGTCAAAGACAAATCATGATCTCACAATACAACATTGTAGTATCATACAATTACCTTACCTGTTACAATCAACCAGTTAGCTATGAGATTTGTACTCTGAGCAATTCCAGTATAATTTTCAGATAACATCTTTGCCATTTCTTCATGGATCCCTCCTGCCTGGTAATATCTACAATATAATATTTACATTTATTTTTGAAGTTACAAGTTACACATTAAGAACACAATAGAGAACAATAGAGATGGACAACATACCAGGATCTGGACATCTGAAACATGACTTGATCATAAGGCCCACTGCCTTAATCAACAAAGAAGTTACTGTAGACCTTGTCAAGACAAGACAATTAACTAGTACAGTGCCTGTCTTCCCATTGAGTATAACCAGGGAAACATAGTAACATATCAATGTAGTTTTATCATTGGGCCCACTGCCTTTATCACCAAAAATATAAGGGTTAACCTTGTTAAGAAAAGACACTCAACTAGCATAGTGCCTGTCTTCCCATATAGTATAAACAGAGAAATATATCAACATTCTGGGGTGTTACCTGTGATAGACAAATCTTGTCCAAAAAGGAAAATAATGGGGATAAATTTTGGCAGTAATATACCACTTGTAATGTTATCATAACATTTAGTCTAGCTTTTTAGTGCTGCAATTTATCAGAGTTATGTAACTCATGTTTTCTAATATTCAAGGCTGGTCTAGGCTCCCAGCTTGTTTTCCCACTGTAAATGGAGAGCGGGCAGTAGAGGAATTAAAATTGTAAGAAACAATAGTATACCGCAACAACTTCCCTAACAACCGCAACTGCTGTTTGTCTCTCATCAACTCTTTTCCTCATTTACACTGAGCTCTGAATAAGCTACCAATTTTCGAACGTAGCTGTGTTGCTTAAAAAATTCGTTTGTTTTGAACCTTGTCTTAACGAAATAACCAATCTAAGCCTCGTAGATGCTGACCTCCTGATATTGTTGAAAATTTCCGGTTCCATGATAAAGTCTTTTGTAGCAAAGTTTTGCATACATTCTTGTATAACAACTTCATTGTCCCTTTTTTCATCGGACGGACTCAGCTAAACAATAAAAAAAGGAAAATGTACGTTTAATAAGTAAGCCAGTTTACCAAGTCGTGAAGTAGGACATATTAAATGAGGCCTTCGGAAAAGAGAAACTCTCAACCTACAGCTGCTTCATCCCATCCAACATCTTCTCCATAGTCATCCATAATTTATAACGGGAAAAAATGAAACTTAGTCAAAGGAAAGAACGAAAATTTGACCCTAGGGCAGTGTGAAGAACGGTACACGGTTTGAAGGCCGCCATCTTGAATCTAAGACAGCGGATATCTGCTGTAGCTTTATGACGCTCATGTAAGTTTAACATGTCCCACGATGCACTTCGGTTTTCCAAAATTTTCCTGTCATCTTGTTGCGTCATCCGCATATCCTAATTGCATAATCTTCTTTGACCAATCAAATCGTACAGTTGCGTAAGATCGGACTTTGTTCACTGCACATGACGTGAAGTCAGTGGTAAACTTTAGACTTGTTGTATGTTATTTCAGCGGTGAGACACTCTCTATAACATTTGATCTTGAGCTATGAAATTTTGGTCTTCAGAACATATTTTCAAGTGAGTTATAAACCATTTTGTTCCTTTTTCATCAACTTTAAGCTAAAAAATGTGTGTCGATTTCTGAAGTCCCCATACATTCACGTGCTATAAATTGAAACTCACGTGTGATGTCGGAAACGTACTCCACATCATGTCCATTTTGTAATCAAACAACTGAGGCCTTTTTGCTTTAAACTTAAAGTAGAAATTCTTATTCCTTGATTTATGGTTTAGTGGGTTTGAAACTTTTCTTTCGTTTGAAAATTCAACCATGCATGTACAAACAAGTGCCCTCTTAAATGTTTATAGTAACGTAAAACTTGACTTGATTGCAATCGTGCTAAGTTTACCGTGAAACATCACTTTCTCTCCTCCATAGGCCAGACATCGTTGCTCAAGGCTTAGGTGTTCAATTTTTTTTCTCCGCTGAGTTGGCATGAGAAAGTAAATAACGCTGCAGCCAACACTTCAGTCCCTCCCCATTACGTAACCATCGACATGTGAAGTTGTTCTGTGTATTGGGAACCCTTTAGTGAAAAAACTGGGGAAGTAGATTTTATGATATGTTTGAGTTCGACTTTGTCTTAGTCAATGTTCATAATACTGGACGTTTTAAGTATGGAGACAGCCTCTGAACTTGTGAAACTATATCATTCATCACAATGATTGTAGTTAGGGTCTAGTTCAGACGCCGTTCTTCAGCTGAGCGGAATCAAATTCAACAAATTAAGTTCATGTGAAGTATGATGAGACGGTTATCACTTATCTTCTTCTGGCTGCAAAATAGGCTAAGATGGTTTGCATTCTTCTTCTTCCTTTCACACTGTTTTCCAGCATTTTGAGTAGAAGAAAGTCTCTTGCTTGCAGATTGCTTCTGAAATCCATGGTGTCTGCCATGTTTTTAATTGTATGCTAAACCAATGACAGAATATTAATTGTCTTTGATTAATTAATTTTGGCCAAATAAAGTTGAGTGTCTGAACTAGTTCAGCATTTTACTCAATTCAGCCAGGATTACCTAAATTAGGTCAGCCTATCGAGGAATTTGATTTGGTGCAGCTGAAGTACAGTGTCTGAACTAGGCTTAACATGGTTTGTTTGGTTGTTCATTAATTCTTAAGCCTTAGCTCCGATATCGGACATTTTCAGTCAACATTTTGTTTGTTGCACTCCACTTGGTGTGGCTGAACCATCACTTAAAGACAAGACTGAGAGGTAGCTTCATGCACTAGTCAAACTTTCTCTTCCCATGTTATACAACAGTTTGACTGCTTGGTAGGGGTGAGACATATGCTAGAATTACAATAAAAGTGTGTCAGAAGGTTGCGTTTCTACTTTGTTTGCAATTAATCAGACTGACTAGGGTTATCCTTAGTGGCTATTTTGTTACTTCCTCATTACTAGCAATGTTATATAACCAACAAGCTTCCCAGGGATGACTGTAATAATTAATTTAATAATTCCTAGCTAAGAATGTTCATCTAAATATTCTCATTTAGATCAACACAGGTGTCTCTGAAGCAATACTTAATCACTAAACAATGCTTAATGCTAGAATTGAATTGTTGTTTTTTTTCCTGCATTCTGTTGGGAAATCTGTTTCATCAAAACCTCTCATGCGTAAGGAATTCTCTGGAAATCATAAATGTTTTATCTTATTAAAATGTGTTCAAAAATTAACTTAATTTCATGATATGAGATCCAAAG
Source organism: Pocillopora verrucosa (assembly GCF_036669915.1). Lineage (NCBI taxonomy): Eukaryota > Metazoa > Cnidaria > Anthozoa > Scleractinia > Pocilloporidae > Pocillopora > Pocillopora verrucosa. The sequence continues at coordinate 31,667,292 of NC_089314.1, read as the reverse complement.
ATTCTAAACCAGCTTCAAACGAAAGTTCCAAGTAGATGCTTAGATTGTCACTGATTTAAGATGTGAAATTGCTTTCCTTGTGAAGGTAAACTAAACCAAGAGCTAAAGAGAAGAGAAATTTCATTTGAAATAGCACCCATGGAAAGGTTTAGTTCTAAAAAGTACACATAATCACAGTCAATGATTTGCAACAGAGTGACTTTGACATACAAGTTAACCTCAGTACTTAGGTGTCAGACTCTCTTAGAGGCTTTGGTAAAAAAATTAATTATTTGCATCTTCAGCATTCTCATGGTAGTAACTAATGTTATTATTTTTTTCTCAAAGTCACTGCTGGGATCGTGTCACTCAAGCAGTATGGAGAAAGTATCCTAATGATCTCAATCCTAATGTGAAAACTATGGATGTTCTGGAGAGACATGTTGATGAACAAGGACAATTACACACTACTAGACTTGTAGGCACTGAGGGATTTTTACCTTCATGGGTTTGTAACATGATTGGAGTTGATAACCTCTGTTATGCCTATGAACACTCTGTTGTTGATCCAGTTAAAAAGACAATGACAATGACTAGTAGGAATGTAACACTGTCAGGCTGGGCGGATGTAGATGAGACAGTAACTTATACTCAAGACCAAGAAGTTAACAAGTGAGTCAAAGAGGAATGTATTTTTTCGCCTTGAAGTAATCTTTATAATATCCTCTTGGGTTCCTTTGAAGAATTTCAGTTTCCCTTCAGCATTTATCATCATCATTCTTATCATTGAGGGTCATCCTAGAGGATAAGCCTATTTTCAAGGAAGAGCTATTAATGAATAGTACTGCTTAATTCAATCAGTGAAAGGTTTGGTTTAATTTATTCTATTAATTTTAATTTTCTAGAACCAGACTTACACAAGATGCTGTAATCAAGGTTTTTGGAGTTAGTTTCAAAGACTACTGTGAAAGTCTTATCAAAAATACAATGGCCAGTAATGCATCAAAGGTATGGATAACAAATCAAAAGTAAATATTCCTTAAATATATTTGTAATGATTGTTAAAAAAAATAAAATTTACTGGTATGTTTTAATGTGTGATACAAGAATTTAATTTTTTTCTTCAGGGAAGAGAAGCTATGGAGATGGTTATAACAAAAATTAACAAAGAGGTTCAAGACTTGGCTGCTAACATTGAACAAGCTACAAGTAGGCTCAATGCAGAGTTTGAGCAAGCAACAAGCAGATTAAACTCAGAACTTGAACAAGCAAAACAAGGACTTGAACAAGCTACCATATTTCCACAGGCCTTTTGTGAGTGTTCCTCGTCATCTACTACTTCTAGCTGATTAAAGTGTGTCACTAAGATTTGAATTATTGATGGTGGTCAGCTCCATTCATGGGAAAAAATGTGGAGTGAAGTATCAGGCCAAGACTATTCAAAGGAGGAAACAGAAATGTAAGGAATACAGTATGCTGCTTGGAGGGTGTCATACAGATGAAAATAGCCCTCTGTGGCATGTACATCGAAGGCCTCTTTGAAGGAGACTCAAACAACAGAATCTTATTCTGCCATAAGTTGAAAATAATTAAGTGAAGTTATAAATATTGACCATGCTTCAAACTGTGTTAGTGTTCTGTGATATCAGAGCAACACTGCTTAAATTTATTTAATACAGGTATTTCATTAACCGGATAATTTGGTTACATTAACCAAGTTGATAATGTATTGAATCTGTCTGGTCTGGAACTTCTTTTTCTTGCTCTTTATGGATTCCTGTACTAATTGTATGTAATGAATGGAGAGCCTAAACCGCTTTTCTATGGGTATTATCTGGACTTCTTTCTCTTCTTAAGGGTACTTCTTCCTCATTTTGAAGAAAATAATTGTCACTCTACAACTCTGAGTGGTTCCCTCAGCCAGCTGACATTATGAACAAAAACCCTGTCAAGACATCTCTTTAATGTTAATTCATCTTGCATAGATTAGAATGGTACTTTATGAGGCTAGCAACTATAGTGTCTGTCTTTTAGCATTTTTGATGGATGCATTATTTTGTTTCTAAATGTCTTCAAAACACCATGATGCATTACATCACCCCCCTGGCAAAGAATGTTGTTAAGTAATAAAGGAAATGTGCTTGTTGTTGTAGGATACATACAGAGCAGCTTTTCTATCAACAGTAACAATGAAGTTGTCTGAAATAGTTATCATGATAAAATTTATATTGAAATCTCTAGTTGGGAATAAAAATTTTTAATTGAAGAAGCTGCACAATAACTGCATCAAGGAATGTGACAGGAATCACATGTGGGTGTAAACCTTTTAATTGTGACAGGCATGACTTGTGGTCAAAAAAACTTTAAAAGACCTTTCTTTGCCGATGGGCTCCAAACTAGTAAACAGCCTTGACAAGCATATAGGCCATAGAGACAGAGGAGGTTTAGCTGCCAACCAGGATTTTATTTACATAATTATTTACAAACTGGTTACATTCTAATAAAATAGAATCTCAATCCAGAATCATGTCTTCATCTGCCGCTCTTTGATGTTCTGGTATTCATCAATTTCCTTGGGAAAATGCTTTGAAAGTTCGTCAACAAGAAGTGACTTGAAGTTCTGTTTAAATGGGGAAAAAGTCATCATCATTTACTCCAATAGTGGTACACAACAAAACAAGCATATGGTTTCAGTAAATGCTTACAATGCAGTGCATGGTAGTTTTGTTGAAAACAAGCATTGACAGTGAGTGAAACTCAGAGGTAATCTTCCCATGATGCTTTCAAAGACTATGTATTAAATTTATTAAATGAACCTCAACATTTGACTAAATTAAAAACTCTGAAACTTCTTTAAATTCCAAACAAAGCAGTGACAAATTTACGCAAACAGAAGCTAAAAAACAACTTAAACTCCATGAAAACAAACTAAAAATACATGAAAAATGTCAAGGTTAAATTCCTTTGATGTGATTGGCCAATTTGTGAAATCATGAATGCCATGCATGAATACAAGAGGAAGAGAAAAATTGTAACTCAAATTTAGAAAAATGGAAGAGGTTTTCTGCAATGCTTCTAACCTTTCTCGTGTTAAGTCAGGTGAACTGCATTTTCCTCACATATCTTTCAGAATTTCAAAGAATTTCACCTCAGTTCAGAATATTCCGGCAAAGTAGCCTTCCCTGTAGTCCTCCTTTCCTCTGAAGCTCATTTATAGTGTTTTTACATGGTGCCAATTTGTTTTTGCTACAAAAGTTTCCCAACCATTATTAACTTGCTGTTGATAACCCACAAAGATTATCAGGAAAGGAAAACTCACCTTGTAAGCATCTATTTTGCCATTCACTTGCTGATTTTTTTCTAGTGCTTTCTCAAGACAGTCTTTAGTATACAGCTGAGGATTTCTTCCCTGATCTATGTACCTATTATCAGAAAATATAGCACCACGGTTTACTAAGTTTGAATCAAAGGTATAATGAGCTCCAGTATCTAAAAAAAAAATGAATTGCTGGTTTATCAGCCTATGAACGGAGCACTGGGCTCCAAACATACTGTACTTCCACTGATAAGTGCCCAACCCTATATGCTATAACATCAAACTCCCCCTTCTAGAATAAGTATCCCCCCTCCTCCTTAGTCACTATCTTATATGTAGATAGTGGGAGTATGAGGAAAACAGTTCTATTGCCACTTAATCTGACTTTTTTTCTGTTTCAATTACAGCAAAATCAGCAAAGGAGAATACTTTCTCTTTCAATTATTTTTATCTCCTAATGCTTACAGAGTTCCTTTATGTGCGTTATCTGTCCTTTAATTTTTTTTTCCTATTACCCTGTTCAGTTAATACCATAAATTAACCAGGAACAGCTAGACTATTTCCTTGTCCTCCAGGACCAGTAATTTATAAGATAATAGATTTATTGGGATGGTTTTGTAGAAAACAGTTGATGACGCAGTGCTTTTGATAAGATTTGAAACAGGTGGCTACCTCAGTAAAGCATTTGTTGAGAATACTTTGAAAAGTGATTTCCCTTCCATAAGCCATTAATTCTATTCCACATAGACTGGCTTCAAACAGAGTTTTTGGTGTTAAACTTTGGCAAATGATCATAAATATTTGTCTCTTTGTAACAATTGTTTGACCGATTGTTTTATTTCTAATCAAAATCTTTCATTTGCTGACATGGAAACCTGCTGCAGGGGTTTCACACAAAAGTCCTCTGCAGAGACATATGGTTACTGGTGACCAAAATTTGAGTCAGTATGTTCTTGGAAACCCAATTCTCTTCTTTTGCTGAAAATGTGGTATATGATAAGACAATATCAATCAATTTTTATCAAAACTTGTTTATAAAGGCAAAAGTCAACTGAATGAACTTGAAAAGCTCTTGAGGTGTTTACTTGAAAGCTTCCAAAAAGTCACAGAAGGAGCCAAAATGAGGGTAACCATCCAACATCATATAATTCTAAACAGACTAAACACTTGAAAAAGGCAGTCTACAAAAACAATACAAGATAACGTATTGTGTCTGTCAAATTTCTGTGTACACATTTTCTCAAATTTTGATGTTGTGATCTAAACCTTTCTTCACCTGGCCAAGCCAGATTCTATTGTCTTCCATTTGTACATCACTTTTCGACTCACAGTTTCTTTAACTATTTGCATTCTAATGCCATGATCTTTGTTAACAGAGTCTTCTTCTGCTTTAATTTGAAATGCCCCCTCTGTGTCTTCTGCCTTGAAATACAGAATGCATATTTTGTGATTGAGTGAAATTAAAGATATACAGCAATGAACTCCATAGGTTTTATTTATTGGAAAAACCCTTGGAGTATTCTCATTTGCAGAAGTGTTTCATCACTAATGCATCAGCCACTAATGTTCACATAAGATAATTGAATGAAATCATTCAGCCAATGAATTCTAACTGTTCCAACAGCTCATGTTTAACACAAGATCATAAACAATTGAGCTTCAGCATGCTTTATGAAAAATCACAAAAAGTCACTTAACCATGTTCCCACTAACCAATAATTTTAAGACCATGGTCTTCTTTGCTTTTTACAGCAAGCTTATTTTGATAAAAAGGTCAGACACTAAACATTCAATGGGTGTCTTTGTAATGCCTCGGTTAAGCATTTTTTAATGGAAACTTAACATCTTTGAAAAAAGTTCCAAATGTGAATTACCTGTGCCTCTGCTGTTGTTTTATTTGTCAAAAAATATTTGGGGATTTTAGTTCAACGCAAAATTGTTTGAGAATTTTTTTTAGGTAACTGACAATGTGTACATCTAAGTTTATGAAAAACGTGAACGAGCAGAAAAAAAAATTGCCAGTGAAAGAATGAATCTAAAAATCAAAGACCACAGAAATTGGAAAATAGATTAGATCAATGCTCCAAAAAATACCAAATTGCCTCTTACTTTCTACGTTACTGATTTTTTAAAATTTTGTTCTGTAAATTTGACTTAGATGTGGCCAAGTATACCCAGTGATTTACAACAGAATATCCCCAGAACTCTGGCGAGCGCCGGGGTCTTATTGAAAGCTCTGTGATGAATGATAGCTCGATCTGAACACCACCATATCGACTTTACATCTACGTGGACAATTTTGTAGTTTTTCGAGGCCAAAATAAAGTTTCATTTCATTGAAAGGAAAATTTTAACAAGCGCTCCCTTGATTAAGCGTCCTCCTTCCAATAAGCACCCCTCTTTTGAGCCGAAATTTTGACTAGCGCCTGGGCACTTACTTCAGGAAATACGGTTTAATACAATTTTTTTAACAGTTATGTTACACTTTGCAACCTGAAAACGCAGTGAAAATGTTTCTATGCATTCTTTTGTAATGCTGCGGATAAAAATAGTATAATGTTCGTGGCATACTTGACTTTTAATGATTGCTTGGTCTCGGTTATAATGACCAGTTGTAATGATAAGTTTACATGGAAATCAACAGCAATGCACTCACTCAAATACTTCCAGCGGAACCTCTACATCTTGAACGTGTGCTTTACATTTCTCTATTTCCCTCATGTTGTCTATCATCGAGTTTCTGAAACAAAACAAAAAACAGTTTAAACTAGTAAGACGTGGATAGGCCACTGGAATTGAAGAAGGCATCTGTGTCTAATTATAAATTCCGATCTGCTGTTTGGCAAGATGACTCATGATAAATTAGCACTCCTTAAGGCGACTGACGAAATCCCAATGTTAACATTTACAGAAGGAGACGAACATTCATATTTCAGCATATATTTTATCCAAGTTTTCGCTTTCATTTCAAGCGATCACGGTTTTGTATCCATCCCGAAATTATACATAGAACGCTCGAAGATAGGTCGCTTACATTTTCTGATTAAGAACACCTTGACTTCCAGGTTGAAAATCACTGACAATGATTCCTATTTGACGTGTTGTTTCTACAAACTGTTCAATTGTTTGCTCTAGCAACTCGAACCTTTCTGGAACCTTATCATCCGCCATGATCACTCTCTCCCTCTCTCTGGCAGCCCTCGTTGCATTGTGGGAAGAATAGAGGCCCTCGATTCCAAATTTTTTCGAGGATTTATCGGTAGTTTCTGATGTTTTATTCTTTCTCTTAGCCTCACTGTCATTACCTTTCTGCTTAGTGAATGAATTGTTTTGAAAGAAGAAATTTATTTTTGATGAATTTTAAGAGTTAAAGGGTAAATAGTTTTTTGAGGAAATGATGAACTGAACCTTAATACATAATTTCCAGTTTCAAAGTACACACATGGTTATTCTGTAACAAACATTGTGATGAAATTAAAGAAAAGATTGGTTTTTCAGACAGAGTTTGTACAGGTGGATTTCATCTGTATCTCTGATAATTTTCTTTCCTTTAATTTTTTTTTTTTTTACTTTTTACACCAAGGTTAACTGATTCTGTAAATCTTGCTTGAAAAAAAAAAAGGTTATTTCGTGTCCTACTCCATTAATTTTGACCAAAATTCTACATAAGTGGCCAGGAACTTATTCAAGATATAAAAATGTGACATTTATTTCATGTTGTTGACATTTTACACTAACTAAAATACTGCATTTCCTGGAATAAATGCTTGTAAACTTATTCAAAATACTGGTCTCAAGGAGGGGCACTTATTGGAGGGAAAGGCCCCCCCCCCCTCGTTTATTGGAGGGGGGTTGCTTATTAAGAAAATTACTGATTCTACTTCAGTTAAAGCAAGTTATACATTAAGTGGCAATAGAAACAGGTTTCCTTTGTATCCCTGCTACTTTGGTGAGTGAGGGAGGAGGGGGCACATTTGCTTGATATTACGGCCTATTAAGGGGGTGGGAACTTATTTGGGGTAGGATTATGGATGCTTATTCAAGGGAATAAGATATTTACTGTTGGTTTGGGATACAAATTAGAATCTACATTATGCATACATTATGCCGCAAACAGGTAATCAGAATACACAAACTTTGCAAGCAAAAGTGGTTATCTTGATCTATCTCCAAATTCTCATTACTAATTTGCAACAGGTAAAGAGGAGAGTTAACAGTCATATATTGGGACTCTGTGGGTTAAGAGTAAGTGATAAGTGTTTCTATAGAGGAATGGAGGCATGTCTCTCTTGTAAATTTATTTTGTTCCAGTCTGATATTTAGAAGGTTACACCTCCCCCCTCTGCTTCCCCACCCCTCTCCACAGCTTTCAAGTTAGGTCTAACCAAAGGAATAGATATATGACAACTCAAGTTTTAATTGGCTTAAAAAATTTATTCGTTGATAACTTTGGGAGTTCTGACTCTATTTACAAGAACTTGTAAGCTAAAGCCTTAACTGTCTGAGTCTAGTACTTCATCAGATTTCGTAGTCCAACTAATATTAACATTTCATCAAATCAGATGAGAAACAGGCCCTAAATGTGTACAGAAATAGTCAATATTTACGACAACGGCGAAAACCGCAAAAAATGTTTTTATTATATGAGATAAATCTTACACCACAAACCTATTAAAAAAGGCTCTTTTTCAAGCACGACAAGTCAATTTACAATTTGGTTACGATTTCACTATTAGAAAGTATGAAACTACTTGAACCGGATCGCTTCCACGCAAAAAAAATTAAAACAAATAAAACAAATGTATTGTACCCAGCAATATGCATTGTATTAACTTATTTGATCCGCTTATAATCTCCGAACAAGCTTCAGTACACGCAGCAGAAAACTTATTCCTTACGACAGACAAAAGCGATAAGAACATACATGAGCATGCAGTGAATTTAGGATCGAAACTAACCAATCATAAAATGACAAAGTTTCCTGAGAGGTCTGAGGTATTTTTGTTTTCTCTGCAGGAAGCCTTGTGTTTTTACTTCAATGTTATTGGTTCGTTACTAAAAAAAGTTTGACATCTTCTGTTTTCAATAAACATCTTCATTGGTTCATTTTTCATTTCAATCCGGTTCAAATAATCTCGCTGCCTCAAGCGCATCCAACACTCACTTTGCTGTCAGTCACGTCTCTAATTTATTGGGTTGTAATTGTCATTGAGCTGGTTACCTCAAAGTTATTTTGAATAGTAAGTTGTTCTAATCATTTTTTTTTCAGTTTTTTCTTGGAATTTCTGAGACCTAAAGAATTAGCTCACACTTAGACTGACTCTTGCTTAATAAATTATGTACATGTCGTCTACCTGCTTTTGTGATGTTTTTATTGTGTGAGAGGTTTAATGTGCGTAGCTGACAGTTGTTGTTGTTGATGGCTTCAGCCAAGTGCTGTGCTCCAATGTCTGAGATGTTATTTGCTGTGAGGTTTAACGTGCGTAGCTGACAGTTGTTGTTGTTGATGGCTTCAGCCAAGTGCTGTGCTCCAATGTCTGAGATGTTATTTTCTTCAAGGTTTAACATGCGTAGCTGACAGTTGCTATCGTTTATGGCTTCAGCCAAGTGCTGTGCTCCAATGTGAGAGATGTCATTGAATGCGAGGTTTAATGTGTGTAGCTGACAGTTGTTGTTGTTGTTGATGGCTTCAGCCAAGTGCTGTGCTCCAATGTCTGAGATGTTATTGAATGAGAGGTTTAACATGCGTAGCTGACAGTTGTTGTTGTTGTTGATGGCTTCAGCCAAGTGCTGTGCTCCAATGTGTGAGATGTCATTGAATGCGAGGTTTAATGTGCGTAGCTGACAGTTGTTGTTGTTGATGGCTTCAGCCAAGTGCTGTGCTCCAATGTCTGAGATGTCATTGAATGCGAGGTTTAATGTGCATAGCTGACAGTTGTTGTTGTTGATGGCTTCAGCCAAGTGCTGTGCTCCAATGTATGAGATGTTATTTATTGAGAGGTCTAACGTGCATAGCTGACAGTTTTTGTTGATGGCTTCAGCCAAGTGCTGTGCTCCAATGTCTGAGATGTTATTTCTTGAGAGGTTTAATGTAAGTAGCTGACAGTTGTTGTTGTTGATGGCATCAGCCAAGTGCTGTGCTCCAATGTCTGCGATATTATTTCTGTAGAGGTTAAATGTGTGTAGCTGACAGTTGTTGTTGTCGTTGATGGCTTCAGCCAAGTGCTGTGCTCCAAGGTGTGAGATGTTATTTAGTGAGAGGTTTAACGTACGTAGCTGACAGTTGTTGTTGATGGCTTTAGCCAAGTGCTGGGCTCCAATGTCTGAGATGTTATTTTCTGAGAGGTCTAACGTGCGTAGCTGACAGCTGTTGTTGTTGAAGGCTTCAGTTAAATACTTTGCTGTTTCATCTTTCAATTGATTGTGTTTGAGGTTTAACCAGCTCAGTTGAGATTCCTTACATTTTAACAATTTACAAATCTCAAAACAACCTAATGGACCTATGTTATTGTGACTCAAATCTAAATGTGAAATTTGTTGAACATTCTTAATTACATTTACTAACGAAGAGCAATCAACAGCTGTGAGGTGACCACGAATAAAATTTACAAAATTAAAGTTAATTTGTTGAAGTTTTCTCTGAACTATCGACTCCATCTTATCACTTTCGTTACTACATTTAAAAAACGTCACCGCTAAATCCCGTTCGTCTTCAGTCGGCCAGCAGGTCACCATTTTGTCTTCATTCTCTGTCCACTCTTCGTTGTAGTCGGCGCTTTCTTTCATTTCAGTTTTCACAGGAAGAAGGTCAGTGATGATTTCGCTCGGTAGGTGAACTTTATCCTCCATTAGTCCCGCCAGAAACTGAAAAACCAGCTGCCATTTACCATTCTTGATGTTCTCGGAAACAAAGTTCCTCAATTCTGTTTCACTCGTGTTGTTTGCCAAGTGCCTCGCAGCGAAAAACTCTTGCATTGTCAGATGAATGAAACAGAATTGTCGTTCATGTTTGAGCGCGCTGGTTTTACGATCGGGTAAGCGGTGAAAAAGCGCGTTGTCTTCCATTCCGCGCACTTCGTTTCCTTCAAGGATCAGTTTTCCTTCTTTGATTCCTTCAAACGCCACTCTTCCTAGTTTCTCGAATTTCTCCTCCACATCTAAGGACAATTCATCAGATTCAAAGTGTTCACGAGTGAAATCAGTATCGCGGAATTCTTTAGTGTGTCTGAAATAAAACACTTTCACTGCAATATTGTATATCTCGGTTAATTTGGAGGGGAGGGTAACACCCGCGGAACTTTCGAACTGCAATATTTGGAACAGACTTGAGCACACGATGAAGCTGTTCATTGGGATATAACAGAGCGAAAGTAAGTTCATGTTGCTGTTGATGTGTCGCCAAAGTGTTTCGCCTGCTTGCTTGTCGTCTCCCGTAAATTTGTAGACATATTCTTCAATTTGCTCGGTTGAAAACCCCAAAATCTCGCAGATTTTGTCGAATGGAAGGCGTCTGATGCTCGGCAAAGCCGTAGGTCTCGTTGTGGTCACAATTGAGGCATCTTTGGGCTCATGGCTCGTGTACGACGACCTGACTGACGTCATCAGAGTAACAGTTAGCACAGGGGAATAGAGGAACAGTAGGCACAGAGGAACAAAGGAACAGAGGAACAGTGGGCACAGAGGAACAGTGGGAACAGAGGAACTGTGGGCACAGAGGAACAGTGGGCACAGAGGAAGAGAGGAACAGAGGAACAGAGGAACATTGGGCACAGAGGAACAGAGGAACATTGGGCACAAAGGAACAGTGAGAACAGAGGAACAGTGGGCACAGAGGAACAGTGGGCACAGAGGAACAGAGGCACAGAGGAACAGTAAGCACAGAGGAACAGAGGAACAGTGGGCACAGAGGAACAGTGGGAATAGAGGAACAGTGGGCACAGAGGAACAGTGGGCACAGAGGAACAGTAGGCACAGAGGCACAGAGGAACAGTAGGCACAGAGGCACAGAGGAACAGTAGGCACAGAGGAACAGTGGGCACTGAGGAACAGTGGGCACTGAGGAACAGTGGGCACAGAGGAACAGAGGAACAGAGGAACAGTAGGCACAGAAGAACAGAGGAACAGTGGGCACAGAGGAACAGTGGGCACAGAGGAACAGTGGGCACAGAGGAACAGTAGGCACAGAGGCACAGAGGAACAGTAGGCACAGAGGACCAGTGGGCACAGAGGAACAGAGGAACAGTGGGCAAAGAGGAACAGTGGGCACAGAGGAACAGTGGGCACAGAGGAACAGTGGGAACAGAGGAACAGTGGGCACAGAGGAACAGTGGGCACAGAGGAACAGTGGGAACAGTGGGCACAGAGGAACAGAGGCACAGAGGAACAGTAGGCACAGAGGAACAGTGGGCACAGAGGAACAGTGGGCACAGAGGAACAGTGGGCACAGAGGAACAGTGGGCACAGAGGAACAGTAGGCACAGTGGAACAGTGGGCACAGAGGAACAGTGGGCACAGAGGAACAGTGGGCATAGAGGAACAGTAGGCACAGAGGAACAGTGGGCACAGAGGAACAGTGGGCACAGAGGCACAGAGGCACAGAGGAACAGTAGGCACAGAGGAACAGTGGGCACAAGAGTAGGAATAGAAGAACAGTGGGTACAGCAGAACGGCAACAATATGTAATTAATCCATCCAGGCTTGTTGTTGTTATTTATTTATTTATTTATTATTATTTTTTAAAAGTAGTCGGGACGGTGGAAAGAAGCCTAACAAACGAGCCTTAGAGCTATATTAAACGACCTAGATTTCTACGTTTTTTTTTTTTCACTGCAGGATTGGTATCCCTTCATAAGCAAAATTAGTATCTGCGGTATTCAATTTAAAAAAAAATTAAGAAAATGATGCAGTAGGCACGGAGGAAAATTAGGTTCAGAGAAACCGTGGGCTCCGAGGAATAGTGTTCATAGAGGAACAGTAGGCACACAGGAAAGGTTCGCACAGAGAAACAGTGAGCACTTTTTGTAAGAGGAGCGCCAACATTCGAAGATGACTGGTTTAATTTCTATCTATAAGAATACTATTTACCATCAATACAGCAGAAGAAAGTAGAATTACAAATTTCATTGCCCAGTATATTCTTGACATTGTCTAGTGATCATTAAGTAGCAGGAAGTAAAACTGTACGGTGTAGTCCTTGCTGGTCAAGGCCGACATCCCTCGCCGCCACTATCAACGGCTTTTTTAATCTCTACTTGTTGTTTCACCAGCGTGTTTGTTCGGTTATTTAGTTTAGAAATGGTACATTTGGGCACCGAAAAGTGCACTATTGAAGCTAAAGACACATCAGTAGAGCCCGTTGTAATCATTTTGTTATGCGTGTTAGTTGTGTGTCACTGTTTTTCTCCGTTTTTATTTAAAAAGTCAGTAACTTATCTTAATTGAATGAGTTTACTGTATTAAATTGCTATGCGTCATGCTGTTGTCCATGGTTGCCAATGACTCCAATGAAAAACTTGAACAGTAGGCACAGAAGTACAGTGGAAAACTAGGAACGGCAGCATAGAGGAACAGTGGGTGCAGAGTGACAATGGGCACAGAGGAACAGTGGGTAGAGTGGAAAAGCGGAAATATGTAAACGATCCATCCAGACTTGTTATTATTTATTTATTTTTAACAGCAGTCGTAACAGTGGGAAAAAGGAAAACAAAGGAAATTTCAACTGGACGACCTAGATTTGTACACAATTCACTACAGGATTGGATAAAACAGATCTGCTAGTTTAATACTTGCTTTGGATAGCTTCCTTTTGTTTGTTTGTTTTCAATAAAAAATGAGTATAAAAGGTTATCCCACTCACTATCACTTACAACTACTGCTTACTTTTTTTAAGGTGAAAAAATATGTTTGAAATGAAGTTTTCCTCGTCTAACTAACTATGAGATATTTTAGGGTAGTACATCTCAAAGGGGGCAAGGAAGGGTTAGTTCTCCTCTTAACCAACAAAACTAACTGAAAGCACTTATCACCCAATTATTATATGGTTATTAAGAAACAAGAACAGTAAATAAAATCACATTAACTCAAATCCTCTTTCATGTAACTGAAACAAAATTTATCGTACTCAGATCACTTAGCACTGTTTTTTCAATTCAATTCAATAATAATTTATTAGAGTTAAAAAAACAGGAAGCCTTCTAGTACTTTCTCTGGAAGGATAAATTTCTTGGAAGAACCATTTTTTTAACTTGCAAACATTCCCTGGAACTTCTAGGGTAATGCAAACCCAAAATACTTTGAGACCAAAAACATACATATTATTCACATTTTCTGTATCTCACCTCACTATTTCCTCATATTCTAAACGATTTGCTAAATATTCATTTGTCTCAGAGGGTCACTCAGTCATTGATGGCAATAGACTGCTCATCTGTCACATGAACTCCAATTAAAAAATAATTCCAAAAAAAGAAGAGCCATTTTCATTATAATGGTCAAGGTAACTGGAGGTTTTTTTATTGCAGTAACAATGGCCTGCCTACACATGAATAAACCACAGGGAAAATATTTCACACTAGAAATGCTTCCAAAATCTTCAAAGCCACCAGCTGTATTAATTTTATCATATTTTTGTCAACAGGCACTATAATAATTATTAGCTTTTCACTGCATCAGCCAGTCGGCTTGTTTTTTTTTTGTTTTTTTGGTTTTTTTTTTTACATTTCAAGTCTTGTACACATTTTCAACATTTTTTACAAGTAGAATGGGCTTATATGCAGACTGAATGATTTATACCGGTCAATATTTTTTACCCCTCAGACACCAGCAGCAACTGTCAATGGGTAGGAAATTATTTCAATTGATGAAAAACTAGTAATACCATTGTCAAATCAGGATCGAATTATAATTATCACAAAAAATGCTACTGGTAAAATCGAGTAAAAATGTGTAAACCAGTTTATATTGTTGAGGCCTGTAGTTTATTCATGTTTGGACTGTGTTGCTGGCCCTGTATAATATGTAAAACAATGTTCCAAAAGTTGAAAATTGAATGAAGTCAGTAACAGAAATCGAGGTAAGTGTCACTTATTCCATAAAAAAATCAGCAAATGAAATGTCAAACTTCCCTGAGTATAAATGTATGAAAAATTGTTGGTCACAAAAACCCGAAGTGAAAAATTGCACAGTGATAAACTGCATTACTTAGCAATGAGCTAGAGGAATGTACCCTTACATTACTTCTAGTTGTCTAGTTGTCCTCTGGTGTGATATCGTGCTCATTCTTTAAGCGGTCTTTATGTGGTGACTGGTTGAGAAATTTGTTAAATAGGTCCTTTGTAATTATGGATTTGTCTGCCCGCTCATTAAAGGCTTGGAGGTATTTTTCCCTAGTCACCTCATATGTGGCCAAGTCTTCATCATTTATATCTGCCGGGAGCTTCTTGTAGAAGACGGTGCTTCTGTCGACGGATACGACAGTGCCAAATCCATCTGTTGCCAGATTTTCCATTGTGCCACTTAGAACCTCAGCAGATGGCCTCGCGTTCCCACTAAAATTGCGCTGGGCCAGACGTGTAGACACAAAAGGCCCTTTACATAGCAGGATGCGCCTCTGCCGTTCATAGTTGTCACTTGAGGCATTCTCTGTATTGCACTTCACAAGCTGCAAAACATGAAACACCTTTTTAGTAATCCAGTAACAAGTACTGCATCTGAAAATGATGATTCCTGATAAGCTGTTCATCAAGGAATTTTGAAGGATTGATGCTATTGTGTTATGAAAACATCAAGTTCTTTATTAGTTGTTGTTCCTTTTCTAAGTATATGAACAGCTGTAAGTAATCTTTCAGGATGAATATTTATTGATTATTTTTTTTAATTTGTAGAAATTCTGATGGACAATGTTTGTCGAACCATTTCTAGCATCAGTCATCAGATGTCGAGGTTCAGTAAAAAATAATGATCTGTTATCAAGCAGTTAATCAGACTTAAATTTGCAGGTAAAGAATTTGGCTCAACACTTATCAATGTTGTGGCGACAAACTGTAGACATGCCGGTTTGGGCGCTCTGGTTTTTGTGTACCTTATTGGTACTTAATTTTTATACTTTGGTAAGATAGTATTTCGCAGGGTTTTATTTTTGCATATCCAATAGGCAAATATGAAAAAAGGATATTAAAATTCATGATTCAAGCATTTAATCTTGATTTTGTGATTTATACATAAACCAAGGTATTCATCAATAAAAATGAACTGGAATAAAAAGGAAATAAAAACAGAAAAGCAATACATGGCCTGGTTTCCTAGGCTTGTATTTTTCAAATTTCATGTTTATGGTTCCATGGCTATGCCCTTTGTTAATTTGTTTCTCCAAGAAATAGTCACACTTGTTTTACCAGTTGCTTTATTATTGAACAACCACTCACCTGGTCAAGGATTCTCCTCTGTGCTGTAAAATACTGGCACAGTGTTATACTCCTCTGAATAGTTAATGAGCTGATGACTTGTGGTGGTGGTGATTTCTCTTCTTCTTGGAGAAATTTTGTCAGCTGGTCGTATAACACATGGAGAACAGCTGCCAGCCTCAGCACGTGCCTGTCATCTTTTGAAACATCTTCTGGGCAGATGTTTCTCGCCCACTGACTATTAAGGGATGCAGAGATGCCATCTATAAATTCCTCGTACTTTCTGTTGCCACCCTGGTCTAGGGAGTACGTTACAAGGCCATTTTCAGAATGCGAGAACTCATATATGGCAGAATAGACAGCTCTGAAATATAAAAACATTGACTTCAAGATTAAAAACAATTATTACCTTAAAGTTTATTAATTTCTCACATTTTTTGTACTCCCATGAATGAATTCGAATAAGTAAAGATTTGGTAAAGCATTTGACGATAAAAATCTGCGATAAAATATTATAAAGCATAACACGACGTTTCGACGTTTCCAGAACGTCATTATCAAGTAAACTAAAATAATAAAATCGAGTATATATATAATGAAGCGGTGAATAAATTACAAAGCGTTAAAAGTCAAACAAAGAGTTTGGCCCTAATGGAATTGCTCTGGGTGTTTAAATTGAGCCATGAATGAATACATGTAAATTAACTCTTGTCAGCTTTCAGAGCAATCACCTTGACATTGTTAGAGACAATATGACTCATGCCTATTTTCCCAGAATAACCTGAAACTCTAAAGCATTATACAATTTGTCTATTCCTGTTAAGCTGTTGTAGTGTTCATTTTTTTTAAAAAAAAGTTTCTGTACTGTACACATACTTATATGGATCCAAAACATTCAGGTTTCATCAACCTGTGTTTAAAACTTGCCATAAACAAAAAATTACCTGAGATCTTTCAGTTTCGAATTATTCAGTTTGGTGATATACTCTTTAGTTTCATGTGCTGCCAGACGATGTGGCAAAGGCTGGTACATGAGAATTCTGTCCACTGCACCATCCTGCCTTTCCTTTAGTTTGACATAAATTGGAAAGAAGCGGTTGGGTTGACTGTAGCCACTCACTGACACTCCTGGACTGTCAATGACTTGACGTGCTGACTTGTCTGCCCGTGTATATACCCATGTACTTCCATCATATAACTGGATCATCCGTTCCATGTCTATGCGGCTCTTTTCCCTGGAAGCACCAAGTAGCTGGTCAAAAAACTGTGATACCTCTTCCTTGCCAATGATAGCTTTATGGCCAGGTGTTGACTTCAATTGACGAAATAGCCCAGCTTCAGTAAATTCGTCAACAAATAAAGGGTTATCCTCCTTTGCCTCTACATGCAACCTTATCGGCTGTGCACAGCCATGGTGAAAGGCAGGTGACTTTCCTGCCCCTGGGTCACACAAGCAGATCATGTAGAGGTTGATACTTTCTGTGCGCATTCTACAGTCAACCTTGACTGTTGAGGGCCCCATCAAGCATGCCACAGTTGGCAGGACACTTGCCAGCAGAATGTCCCTTGTAGTGTTGTTGGCCTTACTAAATGTATCCAACCATTCACTTATTAAGGCTGGGCAAATTTCCTCCCACGGAATGCTAACTTCTTTCCCTTGTTTCCTGACGGAAGGTGCTTCAGCTGCTGTTCGGGACCGCTTGGCTGATGACGGAAATGCTGAAGCCATATCTGAAACAACAGAAAGAATCAGGTCATCTCGAATAAATCAATCGCTTCGCTCACAATTTAAAATTTGTAACCTTGGGTTAAACCAGATACTATTTTGACTGATAAATATATCACCATTAGTATATGTGCTCGGATATCCTCTTGAAGCTAGGATGAGGATGAAATTAATTTGGTAGTGAGGGGCCGGGAACAGTGAAGTTCTGAAGCCCTTTTAGGGTAAATTTCGATGGGCAACATGGCGTTGAAACAGCGACATCAGAGAAATGAAATGCCGTCAAGCGACTAGGTTATGCCGCGATCCTGCAACACCGACTGGAAAAACTAAGAAAGGGTCACCTGTGTGTGTAGTGCCTATTATAAACCTGTATATGCAACAGAAAGTATACACGAACCTAAATTCTTCAGTGCCTAAGCGCTTGAGCAAGCTAAATCATCAGACTCGCTTTTCGAGAGATTATCACAGTACGTACACCTTTGTTAAACTTTTATTCATCCTACGACACCTTGCATCGATCTCGCCCGCACTTCCTAACCTTTGGTTATTACTAGTTTAGATTTTAAATTGTATCATCGCATTGTTTTGCACTGGGAAGAGCCCAAGAAACGCTGCTTTCGCTCCAGACACCGGCTCTCGCGAAAATTTTCCTACACATAATTAAAAAAAACACCAACTATCATTCGGTTCAATTAATTTTCATCTTATTACTAAGATACCTTTTGTTGCATTCTGACGAAGATCCTACAATAGTCCAAGTAAGCGGCAGAATCTCTATGAAAACCGTCTCTTGATAGAGCAGCCATTTTGATTCTTTAAAAGCTTCATGAAACAACCGCTGTTCGAAGTGCTTGTGGTATTGAAATGGGGCGTTCCCTCGTAACAAGGGGGCGCTTTTCAGCGGTCAAATGGTATGATAAATTTCCTTGAAAAAGTTCCAAAAAATCGAGAAATATTTGAATTTCCGAAAAGCGAACCATTCAACCGGAAATTCCGAGAAGAAAATCAAATCGAACGGAAATCCAGGAAAACTTTTACGAGTAACTCACAAGGTTGTCCTCTTTTTCAGAAATAAATTCGTACGTTTGCAATTTTCTATCCCGAGAGTTGTAAATCTCCCCCTTTTGATAAACACTAGCGACAGCTAAATTTGTCAAGAGAGCGTTTAATGCATAGGTTGGCTACGAAATGTAAATTCGACATGAACAGCCAGAAAAAAAGAAAGCAATTCTGCCAGAATTCTTCGTGGTAACACTTTTGATATCCTTCTTGTCTCGGTTTTGCCGGGGTTTTGTGGATGAAAACCGCAGCTAAAAGCCGGCTCGGGGGAAAATTGCGTAGAGCTCACCACATGGTGTGATGTTCTTGTTCACAGATTTTGTTCTCAAGTACGTCTGTAACTTTCCGGACAAATTTTCCGTCACTAGCCGATTTCATGTTTGGATTAGTCTAGGACAAATCTGAAATTGCCCTCCAGTGACGTGCTTCGATCGTTTTCACTGTAGGTTAGCGATTTTTCAAAGTTCCTTTCCAACAATTCCTGGCAGAAGGCCGCACTGGATGTGATTCATTGTTTATATGTGAGACTACTCCCGGACTACTAGAAGCTCGGTAGAATATCACGGGTTCATACAAACATTCCTGATATCAACAGAAAGAATCACGCAGACTTGATTCTCGATCGTCAACTGAAATTAACACGCGTTTTCATGACGCAGAAGTCCAAGACTTACGATCGACTTTATCGAAAATGCAATACCGAACTTAGCTTGCTAAATGCTAAAACCAGAGAAATAAATACAAATCAGACGTACCTGTGTAATCTTGCCTTCTTTCTTGATTTCCCTTCGTCAATAGTTGCTGTTACGTGATTTGTGTTGAAGACAAAAGCACAGAAACGTTGGAATATGTTGACAGATTTTGCCTGGCGTCTGATCTGAGCGGTCGATACAGGATCAACTGATGCAATGGATTCACTCGTGGCTTTATGTTGGGAAGGTGATAAAAAAGATCACACCTGTTGATTCACGGTATATTTCACACCTCTACAGCCATGTCTTTTCACGATATTGTGATTTTCAATGGCAGTACATAAAAATGATTGTTTATTATCTTTTTGAAATACTGTATGACTGCAAAGTAACTTTCTAAAATGCCAGATTTCCTAAATAATGGACACCGTAGTAATTTTAAAAATTCGTTATTGTAGGGGGGATTTTGGGAAAAAAGCGTCAACTTACATAAAGCCGATAGTGGTGCTATCATCTGATCGGTCGCATCAAAAGGAGCATTAAATCACCGGAAATAAACCGAAAGAATGTAGTAAAACGGACGAATGAACGGTCAAGTTAATTTATGGGTTGCACTCCTGTTTACAAAGTGCTGGATTTTTTACTACTTTTAGTATACTTTGCGTTTACAATCCTTTCAAGAACCACTTTCTTTCGAGTTGAGGAATTTTTGTAAAAAAATCGTAAGAACGTAAAAGACGTACAGCTTGTTCGAAGCTTGTGTGAGACACGCGGTTTATCGCAGCCTGTGAACATCCGGAGGAGGCGGGTGTTCACAGGCTAAGTTTATCGTTAAAAGTAAAACAATGGCGAAATCACAGCGGTAATTGTCTGCAGAAAAAGAAATATACCACGTCAGCACTTTACGAAGAAAGTGGTTTTTGTATTTTGAGGTAGTCCACAATGACTGTTCACATTAGTATTACCGCTTATATTTGATTTAAATGCAAAACAAAGTATGTTATTGTTACCTGAATAAATATCATTTTCTCCAGCCTTTTGTTTCTGAACGCCACAAGTAAAACAGCTTTCTTGATCTTCGCACCTTATTTCAACTAATTAATTTAGAGTGGATTTATTTGTGGCTTCTGCTTGTGAATATTGCTTTGTTTTTTAACCCCTACCCCCCCCCCCCCCCGCCCCCGGAAAAGAAATTCAAAATTCGCACATGCCAAAGCGACATCAAAATGTATTGTCTGCAAATGAATCCACTCGTTAACAATATAGACATCCTAATTTAAGTTCAGGCCGGGGACAGAACTTTTCTTTTACGGACACATAAGTACGGTCGCGTACTCGGACAAGACCACTGTAGTGATGTTTATTTGCCTTATGGTTCTAACAGTTACGTAGTAGAGGTAAGGCGAGGAACTTTCACAGCTTTTAGTGTTTTTTTGACACATACTCATTTAGAATGCCCCTGACAATTGTTTACACTTACTTTCAGAAAGTTTTAAGAGCATTGCGAGAACCGAAAATTACAAACTGGAAGCAAAAGAAATAGGTATAGTCTTTTTATTATTATTTGTTGTCCTCAACTTTGAAATAAGACAACGAGTAGTCCCTTTTCATGCCTTTTTCGCTTTGTCCGTCAAGCGTGACGCAAGATAAAAGCACGAGAAAATAATGGCCGAGCGAAATCTTGGCACGCTTTTCTCTCGCGTACGCTCGACGGACTAAGCGAAAAGAGGAAGTAGTCCTAATCTACTTTGAAATCGAGTCTATGTCATTGATTAGGATCGAGGAGGCTTTTTAACTAAAACCTTATGGTTTTAACAAATTGTTAGTGCGGATTAACTGATTCAGAATGACTAGAAATTACTGAAAGATTGCTATCCGCATTTTCGAGTCCTGGGAAACGTGACATAGTGAAGTGATAATATTCTTGACAAAGACATTAATATATTTTGGAACACTTCGGAGTGAATTCTCCTACCACATCGGTTAACTAACCGTATTTACTCGAATAAGCGCCGCGGTGCTTATTAATTTTTTTCCTCCTCAAATGGGGCGCTTATTCGAGGGTGGCGCTTATTTGAGGGCGGCCCTTGTTTATAAAAGTTGGACACGACAAAGAAATCTTTCCTTTTAAGTCAAGGGAATATTTCTATCTTTTTGAAAAATTTAACGGTTATTAACAGAAGCGTCTCTCGATTGTCCCAGTTCGTCTCTTCTGGCACTTTTTATTGCTTTACCTGTGGTGTCTTCACTCAACTTCGATCTCACTATCCCCTGATGCTGTTTTGGAGTTGCATTCTAGCGTTTTGGTAGTTCTATGGAGATTCTCGAATAAGCGCCGCATTCCCGACGCGGCGCTTATTCGAGGGCGGCGCAAATTAACTTTTTTGACCCAAATACGGCGCTTAAGGACGTTCGCGCGAAAATCTTCCCACGGTCAGATTTTTGAATAACTTTTACAGAAGTTAGGTAACGACCAACTCAGGTCAGAGAGGCAAAAAAATTCGGGGGTCACCGAGCTCATTTTCGAGATAACCGGTACGAAAGACCGCAGTATTTATAGAAGTTTTGACAGTTGTTTCGATTTGGCTTAGGCTGCTTCAAGTGTTAAAAAAAGGAAAATAAACTGATGTAGCAAGCATTTTTGGTTTCGTAATTGACTTGAACAAGCCTACTAAGTAAATACTTGTCACTGGTGTCAATCCATTTGGTTAAAAGTAACATTCAGGAGGGAAAATTGCTTGTCATACCCAGTCGCGAAGGGCATAAATTTGCCCCTTTTTGACGTGCCATTGCGACATGCATTACGTGCACAGTAGTGTGCGCAAAAACAATTAGCACGAACGTTCTTAATCGAGGGCGGCGCTTATTCGAGTAAATGTGGTATTCAGCGATTGCATCAATCGTAGCGATCCTTCCGTAAGCGATCGATACGACTGCTGAGATGGTCTTCACTCCAATCTAGTCTACCGTCGCGATCATGTGGGGCATATGGAAACCGGTCGGTCAACGCGAGGATCGTTCAACTTTACATGTAACTTTCTGTTGCGATCGCAGCGATCGTGGCTAATGTAGGGATCTCAGCAATCATATGGATACCATCCTGTTTCCTTGTGATCACTACGGTCGCTACGATCTCTGCGATCGCTACCATCGTTGCAATCACCGATATAGACCTGAAATCTATTACTAAGAGCGATCGTTGATGGAAGCATCTTTTGCTTTTTTTAGCTTGAAATTGATCTTATATGTTTTTAACCCTCTGACCATTGGCCATCGTCTGTGGCAAATTGTCTCTTGTCTGTAGTATACCTTCAATCAGGACGCATACCAAACATGGACCCCTGGTCCATGTACCACCCCTGTAGACCACATCTGATTTTTTTAAAAAAACGAATTTTTACCAGAGGTCTAAAAAAATTAAAAGAACTTTAAGTAGACTATACTGGCGTCATTTACAATCGTTCTTTTCAATTTGATTGAAAATTTTCTTGAATTTCGTACCACTGTATAAGTTTGATCCAATCATGGTCGGAGTTTGATTCTGGCAAAGGAGTAACAATTTGAAGGGTATTGGAGGAATCCTTTGGAGACAAACTTAGCGGAAAAATATATTTCTTTTTTCATCCGCAAAGTTGTTGAATCCTGCCAACGGCAAACAATCTCCATATTAACAATACGGTTTGCAAGGGCAATAGGCATCCTCGGGAAACCGCGCGACGTTAGTTTACAAGCACTGAAGTGCTTTACTGCTTGTAAACTTTCGTGGTAACATTTTCCCAACCCTTCTGACTGCTCCTAACTCTCCGAGAATGGACTAAAGGAAAAATGCATTCGTTTTAATTAAGATTAAATTTGTGTGCATCAAATAGAGTTGAATTACCCTTCTGATTTCATTGTGTAACATTCTTGACGAGTTATTTTAGTTGTTTTGATATTTGTGAAATTTTCTTTTTTTGTCACGCGGCCTACTGGGACGTCATTGCGTGTTATTTATTCATAAGGAGTGATACTTGACATTTGAATTTATTGAGAGCGATTAGAATCGCTACGGGAAATGTGCTTTCGGATTTAGCTTATCATCCATGACACATTTGTTGCGCTATTTGCCAAATACTTCTCGGGAAATTTCTGTAAGTTTGTGTTTCTGTTGCTTGTTATTTTGTTTTTGCCTGTTATGCTTTTTATTCGGTTTATTTCTCTCCGAATTTACTTTGTCATTGTTATTTATTTTAGTCAAACTTGTTCAGCAACCAGAATAAATAAATACAATTATTTTAATTTCGCGTTTTTGAGCGAGACATGATTTATCTCCTAGGAGAACCCCTTCGCTCCGGTGAAAAGCATTCAGGGAAAGTGGTGACTATTTTAGATTGGTAGGACTAGCTTGTGCTACGCACAAGTTCATCGTGCGCAGAATGTACGAGTTCATCTAGAGGGAGGGGTCGATTCTTCCCCAAAAATCTTGAATTTAATAGAATTCACGCTCTCTTTCTCCGTATGATATCGAAGAGAGAAATCTCATAAATGCTGAACTGTAGGTGGGTTATAACCCATGTATTACATACTATCCAAGTGGATTCTGAAGTAATGTGATTAAATCAAAAATTGTGACATACTGGGCTCCTTTCGGTAAGGAGTTTTCCATAATAAGCGTTGTTATCCTGTTCTCTTCTCTTTCCAGGATGGATGTACCTTTACGAAAACCGTACTGCGTTCTGTTACTCTGCATGGTGCTGATATTCGTATCATGCGAAACTAATGGTAATCCACTATCCCCCAACCTGTTAGATGCCATATCAAAAATTATAGAAAGGTATGAGAAAGGAGAGCTAACGGCAACAACCTCCATTCATTATTTTGTGGACCAAAATAACGTGGAAACCTTGTTTCTTCCTGGGATTATCATCTGGGATCCATTACTACAGTACTTTCATGGAAGCTTACCTTGTCCTCACTGTGGCCAAATACTGAAACCTAGATGTTGGAAAGATGGGAAAGATTGGAAACACAACAGTCCCAGGCGGCTTGCAGATATAGAACATTATGTTCTGCTCGTAAGCAGGGTGTACGCATGCAAAAATGACCACAGGATAATCAGTCATGACCCTCAAATTCTGAAGATGTTTGAACAGGTTGAACTGATCCCATTCCTTCTTTTGCACAAGTATGGTATTACTCGACGTTTATACAGATTAATTATCGTTCATACTGCGTCTGGAATGAGGTACAGGGATGTGGAAACACTTTTAACTGAGATGTGGCGTAGTTATCACACCGAGGTACGCATTCGGACATCAAAAATATTAAGTATGAGAACGTCAGAGGGTGAAGCAGCAAACGACGCAAGTCACAATGCATATACAATGCCGCAGGTTTCACAGTTAAACCCTAACAGGAAGCTGATTCGCCAGTGCTTTGTTTACGATTATTTTACAAACGAAAAACTTTACAATGCACGCATGGCATCGTTTACTGGCAGTTGGCTCTCCTCTGACCACACATTTAAGGTCGCTAGTAATGTCGGTATATGGCAAAATGGCCATTGGATTCGTCAGTTTGACTCTTTGTTTTCTGTCATGAACGAGGATGGCATTGTCCTCGCTTGGCAATTAACAAGAGGCACTGGTTTTGCAAGAGTAAAGACTTTACTCGTTGGAATTATGAACAGGCTTGTAAAAAGCGGAATTACCTTAGAGGGATTTTCCATTGACAACTGTTGCGCCTGGAGGTTACTCCTTCAAGGGGTGTTTGGAGTTATTCCGGTTAAACTTGATCTCTTTCATGCTGTACAACGCATCACAAGTAAAATTAAAAAAAGGCACCCGTTAAGAAGACAGTGCCTCGATTCATTTCGTTTAGTTTTCCGAATGCCGGGCGATATTGGGAAAGAACGGAAGAAGTCGACGCCCTCTCGCTCAGTAATGTTGACAAATTTAGACAGATTTGTGGAAAACTGGGAGAATCTTGAAGTTGCAGGAGAGAAGGTACTTTCAAAAAATGTCCGTAACCAATTGGACAAGTTAAGAGCACATATTGAGAAAGGTTGCTTGGAAGGGATCCCTCCAAAAGCAGGAACAAGTAGACAGGAATCGATGCATAAAAGCCTCCGGAAAGGCGTAGAAAAAAGGAGAATTGGTGTTAAAACAGCAGTGGCTAGCATAGGTACGTGCCTATACAGGTGGAACGAAAGGCGAATATCAGAAAAGGTAGGATCGTGTCATTCGGCAGTTCCTGTCCCAGTCACCGAGTACCATGACTTGTCGATGGATCAAGAAGAAGTATTTGGTACCGGAGTGTTTCAAAATCCAAACAGTTTTAGCGACGATGACTTGGAAGATGGCGCGGAAGTCAATGCTAGAGAAAATGATTCAACAGGGGATAGCAGTAGCGAGGAAGAGGAATATGGGACTGATAACGACAACAATGTGAAGATCACGACAGAAGACACGTATCATAGAGTTCTGGAGTATGCTATGTATATGAAGAGCCTATCGCAAGATTTGCAAGCGAAATGTGATGCACCTACAATGAAAGTAAATGTGACTCAGTGTGTTGGACGGAGCCTTCTATTATTTTCATCACGTACACGTTACTCCAGGCCAGACGCGGAAGAATGCGACGAGAGGTTAAACAGCATTTTAAATGCATTTCAATTCCAACAGTTGCCGATGCCCGGAGATGGAGACTGTTTTCTACGTTGCATTTCCATCACTTTAAGCTCTTTTCTAACAATAAATCAAGGGAACTCAAAACTGATCACGTACTTGAAATCGATCGGTATCAGCACGGAAAGGTCTAACGAGGATAAAATAAACGTTCTCAGACAGTTGATTGTGCAAGAATTCACGGGGCCCAATCGGCACCTTTACGAACCATTTATGATAACAAACACCACTGATTCATATGATACAGAAGCTCAGAAGTTCCTTAGGCCAGGCCATTATGATTCTGAATTAGGAAACTGTGTGCCAATGGTAATGAGTAATATCCTGCAAATACCGCTGGTTATTTTTACATCGATGGAAAATTATCCCATTACACAAATAATTCCTAGAACAAGAGTGCTTTCCGAAGTTCCGATATACCTCGCATATAATCATGGTGGCAGCGGACACTATAATTTGGCAGTTGAAGTAACTCACACGCAGTCAAATTCAACTACAACTGAAGCAACCAGCAAAGAGGCAGACAAGCATTTGCAAGTTGAGGCCGACGTTCCCCCTCAACATGAGGCAGGGTGCTCGTGTGGTCGCGGAAACCCAGGGAAGACAGGGAAAAGTGAATTCTGCAAACAATATAAGTCACGCTGTCCTTGTTTTCGTAATCTGCGAGGCTGCAATGAAAAGTGTTCCTGCCGTTTGTGCGCGAATCCGTTTGGTAGAAAAACTCAAGAAAAAGGGATCTTTGGTCCGCTACCAAGAAAGAGACAAAAACAAGATCTTCAGAAAGATATGAAGCAGACAGACAAAGGATATATGGAAAAGAAAACAGAAGAACCCATCGGTACAATTTGGTTTGAAGACGAACTGTATGTCATTGAAGCGTTCTTCTTGTACTTGTTAGTTACAAGCCAAGATATTACCCCGGACAGGGTCTTTGCAGAGTACCACAAGATAATAGAATTCTGCTCAGAAGTGACAATTTATCAAAATGTCTTTTCTCTGCGTCCAAGATCCTCGTCAGCAATAACAAAGAAACTTCAAGAAATAAAAGGCAAGTTAAAGGTTGACGAGGAATTATTCAAAAAACAAATCCAATACAACTGGTTTTTTGACTAAATCGAATTTGCACAAGCAGATAACAAAATGATATCTTCCTGCAACGGCCAATCCCGTTCCAAAGGACTAATCGCCAGTGATTATTGAAGGAAGTTTGGTCGCAGTTTTCCCACGATGGCTTAAACCGTTATTTCTCATCGGCACGTGGCACTTTCAGCCACACGAAGCAGTTTTAAATGAAAAACAATGCAAACACATTTGTGGCAGAGTTAATGCGTTATTCGTTTAAGATCCATGATTCTTGAAGACGAGAAAACGTATTAATAATTTTAGAAAAACGTGTTCTGTTTAAACATATTTTTTGTTTCATTTTCTGATAAATCATACTGTTTATACGAGTTATATAAAACAGTGTCGAAATTAAGTATAAATTAGTTGTTCTCGGACTTTGTCTATTCCGTCTTTTGGTTAATAGGCAGGTACCGTATTTACTCGAAAAAACGCCCCCGGCGTTTATTTTAAACTTGGCATCGTTGACCCGGCGTTTATTTGAAATCCGAAGCTTGCTTGAGCACTTTATCCATGAAGCAATGGATTTTCTTCATTAAATTTTACAGAAATAAATCTTTCCGTTATATCTGCAGTACATTATACGTCTAATAAATACTTAAGGGGATTATTTAACATTCCATCTTGGAGACCCGGCGTTTATTCGAAGCCCGGCGTTTAATCGAGTAAATACGGTATTACATGTAATCTGTTCTGTTAGTTATTCCCAATCGGGGATATGAAATTTTATTTTCTTTAAGGAGGAAAATAAAACAGATGCAGCTCATATAACGAGATCACTAAATATAATGTCACCTAGAGAATATAGATTGTCCAACTAGACATGCTCTCAAAGGGGTTTAGGGCTCCAGGGATCCGGGCTTAAAATTAAGAAAGGGCTCCAGGCCTCCGAGGAGAGAATTTCAAAGTTCTAGGGCCCCATATCATTTGCTTTAGGGCTACAGGCTCCACCGTGGTCGACAATCCTCAGGGGCGTAGTCTGGTTTTTCGGTCTAGGCACGCACATGAAACAAAAGAAAAACGAGCGCCGAAGAAGCTAGGGGGTATAGGGGCATGCCCTCCAGAAAATTATTATTTTTAGGGCCTCGGAAATGCCATTTACCATGTTTTCAGGGGGAATTTTGATAAATCGAAACATGGAAAAACGTTAACAATTTATGACAACCTTTGGTACAATTGATATTAGTTACAATGTGAATACAGGCAAAGGGCGAGACTTGTAATGTCCATGGCTATACTACGCGTTTTTTAATCGCATTTTAAGGGTCGCATGTTAGGCGTTCGATTTACGTCTTTCCCGGCCCTAACACTATGACCTAATTTCATTTCTTCAATAACCTCGTGCTCCTCGCATTTTACAGTTCTGTTCTCCAAATAAAATTGTCGTCAAGCAAATTGGCTTCTTTTTTACATCCTTTTTTATTTCATAACAATTTTTCCTAAGAACGAATAAATCATGTCCTCTTCTAGTAAAGCGAGAAGAGGACATGATTTTCTGTTTAAAGTTTAATGATTGAAGTCATTTCATTAAATTTTCAAAAAGGAAGTTACCTTCTGATGGTCCTCCTTTGCTGACCTTTTAACAGTCTGTACTATTCACCAAGCTTAGGTAAAGTAGCCCTTCACGATTTTGTTACATGTCTGGCCGCACAGGCTACCTCTAAAGACGTGGCTTTGAGCACTCAAACATTAAATGAACTGAAAGGACGTTGAACACTTCATCAACCCAAAAGTTCAAACTGACCCGAAATGACTACGTTTCACACTGACTTCAAATACTTTCGCGGACCTCTTCAAAGGGCCAAAAGGTGGATTTCGATCATTTTATTTTTGCCTTTCATTTTCTTACTATCGTTGTGATGACTGGGTTTCAAACTCCTGTTTTAAAGTGAATAGCGCAATATTCACAAAGACTTCTTGATGAAAAATAGCAGCAATACAATGAGAGAAAAACTCTTGCATGTGTAAAAGTCGCTTTTCGCCAATAAATCTTTAAACAAGCAGATAAATAAATAAATAATTCCTTTTTTTTCCTACGCCCTTGAATTCTGATACATACAAATTATTTTCTAATTCAAATCCACAAATAACAAAGTCTGCCCTTTTTTATTACAAACCTGAGCTTTCGGTTATCACGTCTCTTGTTGTTTAACTGTAGATTATAAGCTTCAGGAAAATGTGCTTTGCCTTCTCTCCAGATCCCTTACAAGTAGCCCAAGATGTATGGATGGCACGGGGGACAAGGGTCAAGATGCAAGGCTCGCCCAATAACATACATTCTAAGCGTTTTTACTAACATCGAAGGTGTATATGTTACCTGAGTGCCAAAAGGTAGCAAAGAAACGCGCAAATTTTTTTCAAGAAGTATAAAAAACTCTGAGCTAAGCATCGCGGTGCAAAAACCAAGAACCTACTGTTCCTCTGTGCCCACTGTTCCTCTGTTCCTCTGTGCCTACTGTTCCTCTGTTCCTCTGTTCCTCTGTGCCCCTGTTCCTGTGTGCCCACTGTTCCTCTGTGCCCACTGTTCCTCTGTTCCTGTGTGCCCACTGTTCCTGTGTGCCCACTGTTCCTCTGTGCCTACTGTTCCTCTGTGCCTCTGTTCCTCTGTGCCCACTGTTCCTCTGTGCCCACTGTTCCTCTGTGCCCACTGTTCCTCTGTTCCTCTGTGCCTACTGTTCCTCTGTGCCCACTGTTCCTCTGTGCCCACTGTTCCTCTGTGCCCACTGTTCCTCTGTGCCTCTCTTCCTCTGTGCCTACTGTTCCACTGTTCCTCTGTGCCTACTGTTCCTCTGTGCCCACTGTTCCTCTGTGCCTACTGTTCCTCTGTGCCTACTGTTCCTCTGTGCCTACTGTTCCTCTGTGCCTACTGTTTCTCTGTGCCTCTGTTCCTCTGTGCCCACTGTTCCTCTGTGCCTACTGTTTCTCTGTGCCTACTGTTCCTCTGTGCCCACTGTTTCTCTGTGCCTACTGTTCCTCTGTGCTCACTGTTCCTCTGTTCCCATTTCCTCTGTGCCCACTCTTCCCCTGCGCCCACTGATCCTCTGTGCCTACTGTTCCTCTGAACCTACTGTTCCTCTGTACCTACTGTTCTTCTGGGCCTCTGTTCCTATGTACCCTATGTGCCTACTGTAATCGGTGACGAAGGTAAATAACTAATGACGTCAGTCAGGTCGTCGTACACGAGCCATGAGCCCATCTTTGAGGAGTTTTCCGTGCACAAGACAGTGATAGAGGATTCGGAGCGGCATTTGCTGTTCTACGCTGGGACGAGGAGGCGACTGAACGATCTTAGCATCATGTTTGAATTCATCGAATCCGTCAAAAAGTATGATGACGCGTTTAGGGTGTTGCAGGATGTATTTCCAGACTTTATCATCCAGGTGGTCTGGGGGAAAATGCTCTGACTGAATCAATAGTTCCCTAAGGTTCAGGACGTCGGTTGAGTTGAATCTCCTGAATTTTACAAAGAAGGCAGCGTCAAAGTGCGTTTCAGCATTAGATGTCGCTTTAAAAACGTCATCAAATGCCCAGTCTCTGAGAAGTTTAATACAACATAATGTTTTGCCGATTCCGGGACGACCAACAACCAAAACTTTCTTACTTTTATCCGTTAGGAGGTCTTCTAAGCCTTTGGGTTGTGATTCTCCCTTGCGCGACCTTGGGTAAACTTTGAGTTGCTCCTGTCTGTCTTCAGTAAAGTCATATGTATCTCTATCATTAATAACCGTAAGATTTGTGTAAATCTGATCCAAAGTCAAATGTTTAACTGCCGTTTGTTCGCCTGGGTTTCCTAAAAAAGGTGATTGGAGCTCAAAAAGGTTTTGGGCGTCTTCTTGGATTATTTCCTTTGTTTTCGCAATGAATCGTTGAAGATTTGAGTTTTGGAGCTGTTCTGGTTCCCTTTGTGTCAGAGGAACATCATCATGTCCGCTCCTTCTATTCGGCTTTTGAGGTTCTTGATGCGACTCGATTTCATCCCGTGGTTGTAGTGGGAAAACATCATCTTGTCTTTGAGGTTCTTGGTGGGACTCAATTTGCGTCGCACGGTGTTCTCGCTCTCTCGATGCAACATCATCCTGTCTTTGAGGTTCTGAGTGTAACTCGACTTGGGTTGGACGGTGTTCACGCTCGTGTGGTTGTGGTTGGACGACATCATCTTGCCTCTGAGGTTCTAGGTGCAACTCGCCTCGGTTCGAACAGTTTTCTGGCACTCGTAACTGTTGTGAAACTTGTTCTATTCTTTCTTCTTGCCTTTGACGTTTCTGATGGGATTTTCCATGACTGGGATTTAGATGTGTTTCAAGAAACTTTGAGTTTTTCATGAACTTTTTTTCTATGCATGCCCGTGACATAATGTAGATGGTTTCAATAAGAATGCCAGCGACAAAAATTCCATTCACTACAAGAATAGCGTTCATCCAGAAGGTTTTCTTTTCCGCTCGTTGATTGCTACATTCGTGAAAAGCAGAGTTTTGGGTGGCGTCCGATGAATTCCTTGGCTGATTGGTTCTGGAGGGTAAATAACAGTCAAACGTATAGGAAAACTCGAGAGGATAAAGCAACTGAGTTTGAAGGATCATGGAAAGAACTCCTAAAACAAGTCTCGTAGATAGTTGGCAGCAGTAAGCGATGAAAAGCTGTTTTCCCTTTGAATTTTTGTTCTCTTGGTCGCCCGACTGACTCTCAGGGTCACCGTTGCCAGTGCTTGACGACAGTTCATTGACTGTATTTTTCACTATTTGGGAGTACACAGCATATACAGCAGCAATAAGGCAGAAATTGATGATCACGAAGCCATAGACGGGAACACCGTATTTGTTGTACTGCTTCATGTATTGCCGGAAACATTTTCCACGGACGAGATCAATGTTTTCAGTCTTCGCTCCACCACAACGGAAATCAAACCTGGGTTCGGTGTTTTCCACTTCAATAAAAATGCCGAGGAAGGTTGCACCCATCACGAACCAAATTGAAACGACTGCGAAGTGGCTATATTTGTTGAATGCTTTAGGCACAAGTAGTTCCTTGAGAGTATCCATCGTTTCAATACTGTTTGTATTTTCGATTAGATGAAAATCGCTCTATACCTTAGGTTGAGGACTTCTGGTTACTCGATTGTTCAGGTTTAAATAAAAGTTTATGAACAAAACTAAAATTTTAACTTTTGGCAAACTTACATGTTTTGTTTTCGCACGCCATCATTTTCTCGGCTACACAGGAAGCTGATATTGGAAACTGACGCAGAAAAATGAAATGGACAGATATGTTTTAGTTATGTCAAATTCTCTCTCTCTCTCTATTGAATAAGATGCTATGAATTTCGTTGAAAGACGCGTCAAGGAAACAATTAAGTATGGCGAGAAATTTGGCTGAGACTTCTTACGTCACCACAGAAAGAAATGAAAGACTTAAAACTCTCCTTTCACTCTCACCTTTGTGCAAGGCCCGGGCTTTTCAGTGAGCCCGCGGTATTCAAGCTTTTCAACATGAAAATCGCTCGACTCTTATTTTTCCAAAGAGTCTGTAATACTACATGTTTTCTCTTTTGACTCGTATGATACCTGCAAACCGTTACTTATCAGTGAGCCTTATCGTGAAAGACATTCCTGTTCGAAACTAAAACTATGCATTTAAACCCAGCCGTCATACGTTCCTCTATTGGACAACCTATAAGGGATTTCCAAAAGTGAAGATTATCCTTATAGTTATTTCCCGAATGATTACGTTATAACCAAATGTATACCTTGTTCTTCTTGTTAACGAAATGATACAGCTTTTGGCACCGCTACATGGTGATCTCAATAGGGTTAATCGTCAATTAATGGTCAAAACTTCAGTTTGTTATACCAACAATCGGCAGTAAAGTGGATCAATAACAGCCGTCAAGTCATAAAGATGTTCCTCTGTACGAAATGAAACTGAGTCGTGATATACTATGAATAAACAATCACTACAATCTAAACACATGGCTCTATCACTCGTTTTTACAACTTATGGAAAGAAGTGGCCTCCATTGAGAGACAATTCATTGGACTTAACTTTGGAGCGTAAAACTAGACGGCCGCTAGCGCTCGAGCTGGGCTTCAAACTTAAAAGTTCTGAAAAAAAGGATGTTTCTGATATCCCGATAAGTTTCGTCTGACCAACGCACACTTCTTCGGTGATTTTGCAGAAAACAAATTTTTGCTAAAAATTGATTCATTGAAATATTCGAAATAAATTTTATCGTTTATTTAAGCACTGTTGTCCTAAAAAAATAAACCGGTTAGTCGTAAAATGGACCCGATAGATAAATATTTTGAATATTTAAACCCACCTTATTCGTGAGTTGTCGGTAAAACTTCTATTATTTCATACCAGATGCATGTATCTTGCTTCAGTTTAAATGCAAGAAACAGTATTTTCCGATAACAGATTCTTTCATGAGTGCTAAAATCGCTTCTACTCCTTTTGGGAACATTTGACGAACCGTCTCAAGGATTTGAAATACTTTGGTCAATATATTCGTCTATGAATCTCCTGATTAAAAAATAAGTCACTCTGTATTCATGGCACTTTCACATTTCAATGTTTTTACATATCGTGGTCTAAAAAATTCATATTAACTGGTGTTAATTCATTAGTTAATGTACTCAACGGTTTAAAAGACAGTTTAATATAGTTTTAATAGTGCTGGGGTCTTATTGAAAGCTCTGTGATGAATGATAGCTCGATCTGAACATGACCATATTGACTTTACATCTACGTGGACAATTTTGTAGTTTTTTGAGGCCAAAATAAAGTTTCATTTCATTGAAAGGAGAATTTTTAACAAGGGCTCCCTTGATTAAGCGTCCTCCTTCCAATAAGCACCCTCCTTTAAGCCGAAATTTTGACTAGCTCCTGGGCACTTACTTCAGGAAATACGGTTTAATACAATTTTTTTAACTGTTATATTACACTTTGCAACCTCAAAACGCAGTGAAAATAATGTTTCTATGCATTCCTTTTTAATGCCGCAAATAGTATGAAAAAAAAAAATAGTATGATATTCGTGGCATACTTGACTTTAATGATTGCTTGGTCTTAGTTATAATGATCAGCTGTTATGATAAGTTTACATGGAAATCAAAAGCAAAGCACTCACTCAAATACTTCCAGCGGAACCTCTACATCTTGAACTCGTGCTTTACATTTCTCTATTTCCCTCATGTTTTCCATCATCGAGTTTGTGAAACAAAACAAAAAAGTTTAAACTAATAGGACGTGGATAGGTCACTGGAAGGAGGAATCTGTGTATAATTATTAATTCCGATCTGCTGTTTGGCAAGATTACTCATGATCAACTAGCACTCTTTAAGGTGACTGACGAAATCCCAATGTTAACAGTTACAGAGGGAGACGAACATTCATATTTAAGCATACATTTAAGCCAAGTTTTTGCTTTCATTTCAAGCGATCACGGTTTTGTATTAATCCATCCCGAAATTATACATGGAACGCTCGAAGATAGGTCGCTTACATTTTCTGATTAAGAACACCTTGACTTCCAGGTTGAAAATCACTGACAATGATTCCTATTTGACGTGTTGTTTCTACAAACTGTTCAATTGTTTTCTAGCAACTCAAAGCTTTCTGGAACCTTATCATCCGCCATGATCACTCTCTCCCTCTCTCTGGCAGCCCTCGTTGCATTGTGGGAAGAATAGAGGCCCTCGCTTCCAAATTTTTTCGAGGATTTACCGGTAATTAAAACAAACTTTATTCTGGCAATCTACTAATTTCACTCAACAGATTACATAAATTTTTTGCGATGTTTAATGCGTTAAACTTTCTCTTTGTGATAAATCAAGGGTGATTACAAGATCAATTCTCAAAATAAATGCATCCCTGATTCAGTCACAAGATTCATACAAGGAAGCAAAACAGGCCAAACATTACCACCCTAATTTTTCAATAAAACAAAGAGTGCAGGAAATCTACAACAATGCTTTGTTGATATACTTTTGAGTTTACAAAACGATGAATATTGACTGAAAGAAATTCAATGACAAAATAGTGACATCCAACTTTAACACCTTCCCAAACAAATACTTTCCCACAGGGCAGTAACTTTGGTCTTGTGGTATAGATGTTGCCAAAGATTAATAAATCTCACAGGTTGTATTCATACCAAGAACACAGAGCATAATTCGTTTAAATTAGATATTTGGCTTTGTAATCCTCTGACAAAAGGTGTTTGTATCAAGTCACTTCTAAGAGGTCTGTAATTCTTCTGGCAAAAAGCAAATTCAAATTTAATCATATGACAGATGGCAGGACAAGGAATTCTATCTAAAAAAAAAGTAGGAAGCTCTTAACCATTTCACTCTCAAGATCTCACTCGTAATTTTCCTTACTGCCTCTGAATCTGTTATTGGATACCTTAAGTATAAGGCCTTCCAACAGAAGGGAAGGTGGGGCAAGCAAGAGCAGGTGGAAGGCTTTCCCTTCTATCTCATACCACCTTGACACCCTTGGAAAGTCTAATACTCAGGCTAGGTATTGGATGAACTTATAATCCCCTCAATGATGTTTTCATGTTTCTCAAAATTTTTCTGCTTGACACAGTATTTACATTGTATGGAGAAATCATCTTGGTGACTCGTAGGAGTTAAGAGCGCTTCTCTGTAAAAATCAAACATATCGCGGCAAGGGTGGAAAATTCGATTTCTTTCTTATTTTAATGTTTGATGGGCTAGGCTATAACTAAAATCACTGGATACTTTTTTTGGCAAAATATCTTTTTATTTCAGAGAAAAAATACGAATAACGAAATTCCGTTAAAATCGTCATTTTTAGCAGCAAATTATTGCACGAGTTTGAGGGCTTCGCATGCAAAAGCGAACCACTATCTCGTCTTTTAAACACTAAAATCTTCTTTTTCGCTCTCATAAGACCTCACGAAATGATTTTTGTAAACATTGCGCTCTTCTTTGCGCTTAAAATAATTTAATTTCGAAAGCATGCATTTCTCTTCAGTAAAAATACTTCGTGAATAAAATTAATTTTCACCATGTGCCAAACCTTCAAATGGATTAAGCTTTTGGTGGTTGAATTTTGAAAAGATGTTCTCAACATAACTGTAAAATTTTGTTTGGGCAAATGTTTGAAGCGATACAAAAGCTTTTCAAAGTCCGTTAAAATGCAGTTATTTTTTTGACCTTTTGCGGTCAACATTCCAGTCGCGAGTCACACATATTTTAATATGTTTCAACCCATATGAGGCCGAAAAATGTACATAGAAAGATATTTCCAAATGCTCTAACCTCATTTGTCACAGAAGACCAATCCAGAGACCATTTTAGTGAGATTCTCTTGTCGTTCGTCGTATTTAGGTCTGTATAAATGATAACGTCCGATGAAACCACCAACCCTGTTGAACACCATCTTGTTGTCAAACGTTCGATATCTTTCTTCACTGTGGCGTCTTATTCAACGGTTCAGTTGACTGCGAGTATTGCTCAGTTAACAATTCCCCAAAAAAGATTACATCTAACAGTATAATTCAATGCTAAACTGAGTTAACTACAAACATGTACGCCCTTTGAGTATTTGGCTTGCACGCAATACCGGTGACAAAGGAACTTTAGGGGGTAGGTGAAGGGCAAAACTCCAGAATTGAACTCTTGGAACCTACAAAATATTTTATTTTGTAAACATTTTTATAATAGTGTCATCGTTGTCTGGTGACAAACAGTAAAATACATTTATTTATTGCAGGGAATTATTCTTGTTTTTTTGGCGCTCTGTGCCTGTCGTACTTATTAGGGATGTTTTTCTTTCCAATAAAATGGCAAGAAATACCCTAATAGCATGAAAGAGAACCTTTTATACATTTTTACAACACCATGCTACAAAACGTAGTGGTGGGAATGTGTGGCTTATGTGAGGCCGGGGTGCTATGTTCCGTGGCCAATGGGTGGGGCTTGCATAAGGGAGTGGTACTATTAACCACTGTTAATAGACCCAAATACCGTTTAAAACCTTAAACTACAGAGGGGCCGACATATGTGCGCTCAGCACAAAATAAGGTCGATCTCATCTTCAGGACCGGTAAATTTGAAAGCCGACTCGTGACTTGCGATATTCTCGGTGCATGAAAGTAAAGGAACAATTGATATATTAAAGTATGTGTGTGACTCACGACTGGAATGTTGACCGCGAAAGGTCAAATAACTGCATTTTAACAGACTTTGAAA
Organism: Pocillopora verrucosa; assembly: GCF_036669915.1. Classification (NCBI taxonomy): domain Eukaryota; kingdom Metazoa; phylum Cnidaria; class Anthozoa; order Scleractinia; family Pocilloporidae; genus Pocillopora; species Pocillopora verrucosa. The sequence continues at coordinate 31,630,112 of NC_089314.1, read as the reverse complement.
AGCTTTCGTATCGCTCTCAATCATTTGCCCAAAGAAATTTTTACAGTAATATTGAGAGCATCTTTTCGTTATTCTACCGCCCAAAGCTTAATCCATTTGAAGGTTTAGCACATGCTGAAAATTAACTTTGCTCACAAAGTACTTCTACTGAAGAGAAATGTATGCTTTCGAAATTAAATTATTTTACACGCAAAGAGGAACGCAGTGTATACAAAAATCGTTTTGTGAGGTCTTATGAGGTTGAAAAAGAAGATTTGAGTGTTAAAAGACGAGATTGTGATTCGTTTTTGAATGCGAAGCCCTCAAACTTGTGCAATAATTTGCTTCTAAAAATGACGATTTCAACGGAATTTTGTTATTTGTATTTTCTCTGAAATAAAAAGATATTTTGCTAAAAAAAGTATCCAGTGATTTTAGTTATAGTCTAGCCTATCTAATATTAAAATAAGAAAGAAATCGAATTTTTCACCCTTGCCGCGAAATTTAGAATTTGTCTGATTTTTACAGACAAGCGCTCTTAAAGGGATAACAGTATGGAGAATAAGAATATTAAAATGTGGGAATACCGTTGTTACAATCAACAAAGCAGGGGTTTCACCACATTTTTTCCTATTTTATTTAGAGATTAACTCAGAAATGTTTGTAATATAAGTTAAAAGTTTTAACAGTTCCTAGCATCTACTTAGACAAAGCCCCTTTGCAGGATACCTTGAGTACTTAGATTTCAACAGGAAAGAGCTATACAATTTCACAAACTATTGGAACAGAACTAATCTCAAATTATGTCAACTACATGGTGTGAATCTTGAAGAGATAAAAGAACTAGAAAAGTTTTCACAAATAATAGTTTTCCTTCCAGTTAAATCTCTGACAGCCAACCACAGTCAACATTGTATGGAAAATAAGGAAAGCCAGGGAATAATTAGACCATCCTCATAAAGAAAGTAGGTCAGTGGGTCCTGGAAAAGAAAAAAATGAGTGCTGCCCCCTTCAAATTGCTTTCCTAACTCAAAAGTTTCTGATTTAAAGGCTTGATTAAATTGAGAATCTACTTTAGAAAATTTGGCAAGTTAGTCAATACAAATGGAATTCTTTTTTTTTTCTTTTTGATTCTTTCTTAATAACAAATGGATCAGCCAGGCAATGGGAGGTGAAAATATTTAATGAGGTTGGCCTAACAATATAGAAGAACTTATCCTAATGTTGATAAAACACAACACAGAATGTTCACAATTAAACCTTTAACTCCCATAAGTGACCGGGGCAGAATTTCTCCTTACAATGTCAATACAATTTCAACCAGATAAATGAGAATAAAGAAAAATATCAATTTGGGGATTATTAGTTGATCAAATACTAAATTCTCTGTATTAGCATTGAAAGAATTGTATGGTTGACAGTAAGAAGAATTACAAATTTGATCTGGGAGTTCAAGGGTTAACAAACAAAACAGAGTCTAGTGAGCACAAGTGGAAAAGATTCAACTTTGCTATTTGTCTCAAGTTTGCATATTACAAAAACAAACAGCCAATATGTCATTGGATATCAAGGACTTTTCCTATCCTGCAATATGCTTAGGATTAAGGTTGTCATATGGTGATGGCAAAGACGTGTAATTATTAATTCTGGGATGGTTGTATCTTCACTTACAAAACTAAATAAAATTATAAACAAAATTAGTGGGCAGTTGAACAAGTATACACAGAAAAGATAACAGCCTAAAAGAAGTATGGCCATCAGAGTCACCAGGATCTCTGCTAACCATCTCTGTAGGTATAATTTATTACAAATAATGATTTTCCACTTATCCTGTCTGAACGATTCCTATGGTATACAGCATGCATTTTTGTGTGTAGACAAAAGTAAAAAAAAAGCACCTTACAATCCAAAAAACAGCACTTTTTTTATGCCCAAGGACAAACTGACCTCCATTGGTTTTTTTTCCCTTTTTTAAGAAAAGGGCACTGTAACCAAGTTAGGTTGCTAATGATCCCACGATTGCCTCTTCGATGTGTCCGGGTAAGTAACAGGCCCGCCAAATCTACTGTCTCCATAATAATATGATGAAGGCGGATAAGACCGCTGATAGTCCCTGTAATCACTGTCGTATGTACTGTAATATCCATAAGAACTTCGACTGTATGACGAAGGATAGGGTGCTTGTCTGTAGTACTCGCGATCGTAGTATGGATGATAGCGGCTTCTTTCGGGAGGGTAGTAACCACCGCCGCCTCCACCTCGAGGAGGACCTCGAGAATTCCCCGGTGCTCTGTCTCTTGGGTACGGACTTCTTCCTTCTCCACCTCCCCTGCCCTTCTTATGTGGAGTGGTTGACATTAATACTCTAATAACATTGCCTTTCAGCTCCGTTTCATGTAGCTCTTTTATCGCATTTTCGGCGTCCTCTTTATTCTCAAAATGCACAAATGCATAATTTCGAACTATTGCATGCTCCACAATGGTACCGTATTTTTCGAAGGCTTCCTTAAGATCGTCTTCACTGCATGATTCTGAGATGTTCCCTACAAATAGTTTAGTAGGCATCGGTCGACTGTTGATGCAAAACTGCAAAGGATCGTTAGACAGCCACCAAACATTGACTGAACGCTTCAAAATGGCAGCGCACGCGGTCATCAGAAGTAACGCGCATGCCCTGGAATCTCATTTACGATTATTTTCCGACTATTTGCGAACAACCAGTTCCGGAAGGAAACAAAATGGCTGCTCCCCTCTTTATGGGATTTGATTCAAGTACGCAGCAGTTGAAAGCACTAGTTATCGACAAAGATCTTAAAGTTGTGACAGAGGCTTCCGTGCACTTCGATAACGATTTTCCGGAATTTAAAACGCAGGGCGGCGTTCATCAACACAAGGATAAGCTAACTGTTACAGCGCCAACGTTATTGTGGGTGAAAGCGTTTGACCTTGTTTTAAAAAGACTGAAAGAAAATGGTCTGGAATTCGGAGCTATTGCTTGTGTTTCTGGAACAGGACAACAACATGGCAGTGTTTATTGGAAAAATGGAGCAAGAGAGACATTGAAAAACTTGCAAAGTGGAAAATCTCTTTATGACCAATTTCAGGTACAGGGTGTGCACCTATGTATGGTTGGAGCACTCACTTTATCCTGTTCCTTCCGAACATTGCCCCTTTTTTTAATTTTGATAAATTAAATAGTGATGGTTGTGACAAATCTATGAGATATGCTGCACTGTTGTGTTGGTTGTGACAAATCTATGAGATATGCTGCACTGTTGTGGTGGTTGGAGGGCTGGATTCCTCAATGAATGAACTGAGTTTATGCTCAGGGCGGATCATTGAGTTAAATGTTGGGGCAAGACACTTAACTCTTTCACTCCCATGGGTGACCAAGACCGAATTTCTCCTTACAAAGTCAATACAATATCAACCAGATAAGTGTTGAGAATAAAGAAAAATATCAATTTGTGGATAACTAGTTGATCCAACACTAAATTCTCTGAACTAACATGATAAGAATTGTATGGTTGACAGAAAGGAGAATTACAAATTTGATCTGGGAGTTAAAGGGTTAACTCTCACAGTGGCTTTGTCCACCTGGAAGTTTGTTGGATAGCAGAGGACTTCTTCCTTTAATGGGATGCCAGTTCATTACAGGGTTAAATGGTTCCAATTCAATAAGTCACTGACTTATTCACTCATTTACTCTCTCACTCACTATCATTATGAGTACCCACTGGAATGCAAGATGGTGGCAAAGGTATTCCACTGTTATAAGCCTCAGCCAGTTTTTGGATTATGTCCATGGAGTGGTTTAAGTCTCCTTTTTCAGTTTCTCCAATAGAATACTGCCATACGTTCTCAGGCTTACAATGCATGTGCCTGTCTTCAGGTGCCCGTAGTATTGTTGTTGAACTGATCACTGAATCATTTTGAGAAAGCCAATCCTGTCACCTTAAAGGTCTTCTTATGATGATGGTTCTCATGTTCTGAGGGCTTTTTAAATACTTAAGCTGAAAGTGTGACATATAAGTTGAAAAGCAATACACCTAGCTAATTTATTTTGTAACAGATGTTTATTTTATTTGTAGGTAATTATGTTTCCCTCTAAATTTCACCACTAAGAGGAAACAGTATTATTGTTGCCATATTCTATTGTCTGTTTGTATTGTTAACTTTGTTAATTTTCATTGCTTGTCTTGAAATATGCAGAGTTTTGATTAGAAATGCAGATGTTTGACTGCATGCTGCCAGTAGCATGAAGTCAAAGCATCAAGAGTCATATGGTACCTCCCTACAAAGTCCTGAGGAAAAAATTGATTATTATTTGCCTGAGACATCATAAACTTAAAGTGTTTTCTTTTCTCATCAAATTTCAATTTCTAGGATTCATTTGCTATCAAGGACTCTCCCATATGGATGGATTCAAGTACAGGAAAACAATGCCGAAATTTAGAGGATGCAGTTGGTGGCCCACAAAGACTTAGTGATATTACAGGCTCAAGGGCTTATGAACGCTTCACAGGAAATCAAATTGCCAAGATATATGAGTTGAAACCTGATGCATACAACATGTGTGAGAGAATTTCCCTGGTTAGCAGCTTTGCTGCTAGTCTTTTGATTGGTGACTATGCACCAATTGATTTTAGTGATGGATCTGGAATGAATCTGATGAATATTCACAGTAAAACTTGGGAAGACAAGTGCCTAGAGGTTTGTTGATCATTCTAGTTCAAACTTTCTAAGTTACAATCATGAAGAATACCAACTCTGATATTATTTAAGTCAGCTTTAGATAATAGACCTCACAGTAAGACTCAGGCAATATATTTGTATTGTTTATCATTGAAATCTGATGAGTTATTGATTTATTGGGCTATTAAAATTAACAATGTATTTGGCTGCTTGTTTACACAACCAACTACCTTCTGGTAGAGTTAAAATGATGTTATGGGGCATATGCAGGGCGTGAAATAGCGCCTACTACAGGTGCCAATGCAACTAAATTTTTTGCTTTGGTGATCAAATCCTGAAAATTAGTCATCAAATTGGCAACCAGAATGTTTCATCATAACCCTACTTAAAGATACAGTGAATTAAAAAGATTTGGGTAAAATTTCCACACAGCCCTGCACTACATTAATATGCATTCAGTTCTTTAATAGAGAGAACAATTAAAAAAACAATACATTGCCATTGGGAGAACAAATTTGTTTTACAATAGTATGGGGCGGTACGGAAATTTTACCAAGATTTGCAAAGATAGATCTGTGGCAAACTTCCTTGTTAAGTTTGTTTCCAAAATGTAGCACATGCATTTTGATCAATAACTAGATGCCATCTTGGATTTAGGTGAGCTTGAGCATTGTATATCTTCCATTCTAGTGTCCACTTTGTTGCAGGTTAAAGATCTTTTTACTAACTTACTTTTGGAGGGTCTATCTAGAACGCTGACAGCATAAAAAAAAATGGTTTTGTTTGTCTTTGAAAATGGCAACCAACTTTTTTTGAATTGGCTACCACTTTGAAGAATTAAGGAGCTAAGTGGCTGTCAGGAAAAAAAATTAATTTCATGCACTGATATGTCTAGTAAATTTGAGGGTTGACAGACAAAAGCTTGGACTGGTCACACACCCTGGTTGTCATTGTCTGATACAATGAAAACTATAATTTGAGTACTATAAATGGAGCATTAACAGTAGGTTTAACAGAGCACAGTTTGGTTTTTGAGTTACCAAGCATTTAGAGCCTGTACATGGAAATAAGTGAAAAAGCATAATGTAGAACAACTTTACCACCCTTTGGAGGTGCACCAGTTTACAAATTCTTAGTTTCATCTAGATTCACTCACCATAAGTGCTAACCAAGCAGCCTTACACCAGTTTTTCCCTTGGTTTCCATTTTAGTTTACCACTCTTTGACCTGACAAATGAAAAAGAGTTAAGGACAAATTTTGGAGAAAAATAGGATAGTTGCTTGATGAGCATCAAATTCAAATTCCATATAGTGGGTAGTGATGACAATTTTGTAATCCAACCAGATTTGCTTTGTAGTGATTGTGTAAAAAATGGTTCAGTTGTACCCAATGCAACTTCAAATTGTAGAAGATTGAAACAGACTTTTGAAATTGCAATTGATCAATGTGGAATCTTTGTTCAATTTTTTTGTTATTTTTGGGTAGGCGTGTGCACCAAATTTGAGGGAGAAGCTTGGGGACTTGGTACCTTCCTATGAAATAATTGGCCATATATCACAGTACATGGTGCAAGAATATGGATTCAGTCCTGATTGTAAGGTTGTGGCATTCACCGGTGACAATCCTGCTTCCTTAGCAGGGATGAGGCTAGACAAAGGGGACATTGCATTGAGTCTGGGTACCAGTGACACACTCATGCTATGTTTCAAAACTCCCAAGCCTGCCCTAGAGGGGCATATATTTGTCAATCCAATTGAAGGTATTGTATATTTGATTTAGTTTGCATTCAATGTTTCATATTGAAAGCTTTTTGTAAGGATTTCCAAAAATGTGTGTGTCCTTCTCAAGCAATGGAGGAGATGTATACAAATAGTTAATTAACAAATTGCTATCCCTCTCCTTATGAAGCTTCATTGGTCACCCATTCACATAGGGATTAATTTCAAAATAGTACTTTTAAAATATAAGGCCATATGTGGCTTGGTACGGTCCTACATAACTGATCTTACCTCTACTATACGTATGGAACAAGTTATTCTTTGTGATCCACCAAAGAAAGTCACTGAAATAATCCATTATGTAAGTCTTATGCAAAAATTGGTGATTATTTACTCTCTTAGCATGGCTGCAGCAAAAGTTTGGAACTCACCTCCAACTGAAATAAAATAAGCCTCTACTTTTGGCAATTTTAAATGTTTGCCTTAGACCCATGATTTTGAATTAGTGCTTTCCTGATGTCTGTAAAATTTTAAATAGTATTTTTTCTTATGGTGTCAGCAATTTTTAAGCCATATCAGTTTTTACATGATTTTAGTCTTAACTTCTGTTTTATAGCATTTCATTTGTATAATTTTTCAGTGATTCTAGGTTTTTTTAATCATATTTTATCTGCTTAGTTTATTATGGTTGTTTTATATTTTTTCACACATGATCATTAAGTCATGTAGCATGTACTATATAAGTTTATCAATTATTGTTATTACTTTCATTTACAACAAATAAAGACAAATACTGGATTGTTTGTGTAACAAACATCTCATGGTAGATAATGTGACTTATGTCATTTATCCTGCAAGAAATGGCCAACTCTAATTTTGCTTATGACTTTTTTACTTGCAACTGTTAGTAACACTGTCAATAGTTTTTGTAGAATGAAAGCAAAACTACTAAATCATTTTTATCATCTGTATTTCTTTCCCAGCAAGGCAACAGTGTGAAAATCTGAAAATATATTTTTCTTCCTTGTAGAAAATGCCTACATGGCTCTTCTCTGTTTCAAGAATGGGTCCTTGACAAGAGAGTCCATACGAGACTCTTCAGCAGACAACTCCTGGGAAATTTTCAATAAAGCTTTGAAGAACACTGATCGTGGCAATAAAGGAAACATTGGCATCTATTTTGCAGCCACAGAAATAACACCTTTTGCTGTTGGAATTCATCGTTTTAATGATAAGGGGGAAAGAGTTGATTCATTTTCAAAAGAAATAGAAGTGAGAGCACTTGTTGAGGGACAGATCATGGCTAAGAGAGCTCATGCAGAAGCCCTAGGGTACTCATTAGGTAAATAGTATGATCCCAGATTATCATTGTGTTCCTTAATACACATATTTAGTAAAATGATTATTATTGCTTTGTATTCTTGTTTGTTTTTAACCCTTCAACTCCCAGAAGTGATTAACATGTAACTTATCCTGGTCTGTAATATCCATACTTAATCCAGCAAAGAAGTTTTGAGAATACTCAAACTTTTAAGATAGAAGTTGTTATCTTGATTTAACACCCAATTCCTTGTTCAACTAATGGTTATTTTGAGTAGCATAACTGCAATAAAGCTAGTCAAATGAAAAGTAGTCAAAGTGGAACATTTGAAGCTGAGCTTGAGTCAATTGGAGAGTGCTTAATAAAATAAGGTTGTTTTGATTATCTTCTGGGGAATATACCAAACTAACCCCTACACAGCAAGGCTATAATTTTGTTATTATTCTGTTGTTAGGTTCAAATACACGCATACTTGCAACAGGAGGTGCATCATCAAATTTTGCCATACTTCAAGTAATAGCTGATGTGTTTTATGCTCCTGTCTTTGCCATCCAAGATACAGCCAATTCAGCTTGTCTGGGTTGTGCATACCGTGCTAAGCATGGCTGGGAGCGTAGTAATGGCAGGTCTTTTATGGATGTGGTTAGTGGAGCACCACCTTATATAAAAGTAGCAGAGCCCTTATGTGATGCTCAGAACATCTACAACCCACTGACAGCCAGGTACAAGGAGTTGGAAGACAATATTGTTGACAGTTCTCATCATCAAGTGAAGAAGCCAAGGGTGTAAACCTCACCTAATGTTCAAGTCTTTGCCAAGCATTTGGCAATCAGTCGAAAATCATAATCTGGCAGCCACAAAGCAATCTGATGTTATCAATACATTAATACAATATCAGCAGTGATAAGAATGAAGAAAAGTATGGATTAGTAGTTGTTCCAATACCTAATTCTCAGAACTAATATCACAAGAATTGTATGATCAACAGTAAAGAGAATTGCTTAAATAAATGAGATAAGGGGAGGAAAGGTTTCATAGAATATTATTTGCAGCAAACACAGCTTTAATAATCCATTTCACAGTTGCATGCTTAGTTGCCAAGCCTTTGAACTAGAGTGAGGCTAAGAGTGACCTTGTTATGATACAAACCTTGCTGCTTTTCAAATGTAAATTACTTTGTTATTATGCTAACTAGATACTGGTCTTTATTACAACAAGGTCACTTTCAGCCTCACTCCAAATTAAAGGCTTGACAATTAAGTACATAACTGTGAAAAGGCTTATTATGTGTAGCATGTGCAATGGAAAATAAGCCTAAAAGTTTTTTATCAATATTTTTTTATGTATGTGTAGTTGTAAATTAAATTGAGATCATAAAGGCTACTTCTGGTGACAATTTTTTCAGAAACATATCTTCCACAGACAGGTATAACATCAAAGGACATTATTGTGTCATGAAAACACAGTCTTTTTTTTTCTTTTTTTGCATCACACCTGCAGTAAGCCAGTTTTTTGACTGTCTGAAATTTTGAAGCAAGAAGGAGTAAGAAAGGCAAGAAGCTATTAAGCTTGGAAAACATTCAAACAGATTTCTTTGAAAAAAAGGGGCAAAAAACTGACATCTCTGCTTCTTGTTGTTCAAACTAATTGCCATGAGTTTCTGATGTTTTATTCTTTCTCTTGGCCTCACTGTCATTACCTTTCTGCTTAGTGAATGAATTGTGTTGAAAGAAGAAATTTCTTTTTGATGAATTTTAAGAGTAAAAGGGTAAATATTTTTGAAGGGAAATGATGTGCAGAAGCCTAATACATAATTTTCAGTTTAAAAGTACACACATGGTTATTCTGTAACAAACATTTGGATGAAATTAAAGAAAAGATTGGTTTTTCAGACAGTTTGTACAGGTACATTTCATCTATGTCTCTGATTATTTTCTTTTCTGTAATATTTTTTTTTACTTTTTACACCAAGGTTAACTGATTCTGTAAATCTTGTTTTACAAAAAAAGGTTATTTTGTGTCCCACTTGATTAATTTTGACCAAAATTCTATGTAAGTGGACAGGAATTTATTTAAGATATAAAAATGTGACATTTATTTCATGTCGTTTACATTTTAAACTTACTAAAATACTGCATTTCCTGGAATAAATGCTTGTGAACTTATTCAAAATACTGGTCTCAAGGAGGGGCACTTATTGGAGGGAAAGGGCTCCCCCCTCGTTTAATGGAGGGGGTGCTTATTAAGAAAATAACTGATTCTGCTTCAATTAAAGCTTAAAAATTTGTACATTGAATGGCAATAGAAACAGGTTTCCTTTGTATCCCTACTACTTTAGTGAGTGAGGGAGGAGGGGCGCACGCTTGCTTGATATTACGACCTAGGGAGTGGAAACTTATTTGGGGTAGGATTGTGGGTGCTCATTCAAGGGAATAAGATATTTACTGTTGGTTTGGGATATGAATTAGAATCTACATTATGCAGCAAACAGGTAATCAGAATACAAAAACTTTGCAAGCAAAAGTGGTTATCTTGATCTATCTCCAAATTCTCATTACTAATTTATTGCAAGGAAATTTGCAACAGGTAAAGAGGAGAGTTAACAGTCATATATTGGGACTCTGTGGGTTAAGAATAAGTGATAAGTGTTTCTATAGAGGAATGGAGGCATGTCTCTCTTGTAAATTTATTTTGTTCCAGTCTGATATTTAGAAGGTTTCACCTCCCCCCTCTGCTGCCCCACCCCTCTCCACAGCTTTCAAGTTAGGTCTAACCAAAGGGATAGATATATGACAACGCAAGTTTTAATTGGCTTAAAAAATTTATTCTACTTTGATAACTTTGGGAGTTCTGACTCTATTTACAAGAACTTTTAAGCTAAATACCTTAACTGTCTGAGTCTGGTACTTCATCAGATTTCGTAGTCCAACTTATTAACATTTCATCATACCAGACGAGAAACAGGCCCTAAACATGTACAAAAATACTCAATATTTATGACAACGGCGAAAACCGCAAAAATTGTTTCGATTACATGAAATAAATCTTACACCACAAACCTATTCAAAAAGGCTCTTTTTTAAGTGCGACTAGTCAATTTATAATTTGGTTACGATTTCACTGGTAGAAAGTATGAAACTACCTGAACCGGATCGCTTCCACTCAAAAAAATTAAAACAAATAAAACAAATGTATTGTACCAAGCAATCTGCATTATATTAACTTATTTGATCCGCTTATAATCTCCTAAAGAGCTTCAATAAAGAACATTTATGAGCATGCAGTGAATTTAGGATCGAAAGTAACCAATCATAAAATGACAAAGTTTCCTGAGAGGTCCGTGTTTGTTTGTTTTCTCTGCAGGAAGCTTTGTGGTTTTACTTCAATGTTATTGGTTCATTTATAAAAAAAGTTTGACATCCTGTGTTCCCAATAAACATCTTCATTGGTTCATTTTTCTTCATTTCGATCCGGTTCAAATAATCTCGCTGCCTCAAGCGCATCTAACACTCACTTTGCTGTCAGTCACGTTTCTAATTTATTGGTTTGTAATTGTCACTGAGCTGGTTACCTCACAGTTATTTTGAATAGTAAGTTGTTATAATAATTTTTTCATTTTTTAATTGGAATTGCTGAGGCCTAAAGGATAAGCTTACACTGACTATTGCTTAGTAAATTACGTACGTGTTGCTTGCTTGTTATGTGTCGATTGTGTGAGAGGTTTAACGTGCGTAGCTGACAGTTGTTGTTGTTGATGGCTTCAGCCAAGTGTCGTGCTCCAATGTCTGAGATGTTATTGTTTGTGAGGTTTAACGTGTGTAGCTGACAGTTGTTGTTGTTGATGGCGTCAGCCAAGTGTCGTGCTCCAATGTCTGAGATGTTATTTCTTGAGAGGTTTAACGTGTGTAGCTGACAGTTGTTGTTGTTGATGGCGTCAGCCAAGTGTTGTGCTCCAACGTCTGAGATGTTATTGTGTGAGAGGTTTAACGTGTGTAGCTGACAGTTGTTGTTGTTGATGGCGTCAGCCAAGTGTTGTGCTCCAACGTCTGAGATGTTATTTCTTGTGAGGTTTAACGTGTGTAGCTGACAGTTGTTGTTGTTGATGGCGTCAGCCAAGTGCTGTGCTCCGATGTGTGAGATGTTATTGTATGAGAGGTTTAACGTGTGTAGCTGACAGTTGTTGTTGTTGATGGCGTCAGCCAAGTGCTGTGCTCCAATGTGTGAGATGTTATTGTATGAGAGGTTTAACGTGTGTAGCTGACAGTTGTTGTTGTTGATGGCGTCAGCCAAGTGTTGTGCTCCAATGTGTGAGATGTTATTGTATGAGAGGTTTAACGTGTGTAGCTGACAGTTGTTGTTGTTGATGGCGTCAGCCAAGTGCTGTGCTCCAACGTCTGAGATGTTATTGTATGAGAGGTTTAACGTGTGTAGCTGACAGTTGTTGTTGTTGATGGCGTCAGCCAAGTGCTGTGCTCCAATGTGTGAGATGTTATTGTATGAGAGGTTTAACGTGTGTAGCTGACAGTTGTTGTTGTTGATGGCTTCAGCCAAGTACTGTGCTCCAATGTCTGAGATGTTATTTGCTGAGAGGTGTAACGTGTGTAGCTGACAGTTGTTGTTGTTGATGGCGTCAGCCAAGTGCTGTGCTCCAATGTGTGAGATGTTATTGTCTGTGAGGTCTAACGTGTGTAGCTGACAGTTGTTGTTGTTGATGGCGTCAGCCAAGTGCTGTGCTCCAATGTCTGAGATGTTATTGTCTGTGAGGTCTAACGTGTGTAGCTGACAGTTGTTGTTGTTGATGGCGTCAGCCAAGTGCTGTGCTCCAATGTGTGAGATGTTATTTCTTGTGAGGTCTAACGTGTGTAGCTGACAGTTGTTGTTGTTGATGGCTTCAGCTAAATACTTTGCTGCTTCGTCTGTCAGTTGATTTCTTGTGAGGTTCAACCAGCGTAGTTGAGATTCCTTACATTTTAACAATTTACAAATCTCAAAACTACCTAATGGACCAACATCGTTTTGACTCAAATCTAAATGTGAAATTTGTTGAACATTCTTAATTACATTTACTAAAGAAGAGCAATCAACAGCTGTGAGGTGACCACGAATAAAATTTACAAAATTAAAGTTAATTTGTTGAAGTTTTCTCTGAACTATCGACTCTATCTTATCACTTTCGTTACCACATTTAAAAAGCGTCACTGCTAAATCTTGTTCGTCTTCAGTCGGCCAGCAGGTCACCATTTTGTCTTCATTCTCGGTCCACTGTTCGTTGGAGTCGGCGCTTTCTTTCATTTCAGTTTTCACAGGAAGAAGGTCAGTGATGATTTCGCTTGGTAGGTGAACTTTATCCTCCATTAGTCCTGCCAGAAACTGAAAAACCAGTTGCCATTTGCCGTTCTTGATGTTCTCGGAAACAAAGTTCCTCAATTCTGTTTCACTCATACTATTTGCCAAGTGCCTCGCAGCGAAAAACTCTTGTATTGTCAGATGAATGAAACAGAATTGGCGTTCAAGTTTAAGCGCGCTGGTTTTACGGTCGGGTAAGCGATGAAAAAGCGCGTTGTCTTCCATTCCGCGTACTTCGTTTCCTTCAAGGATCAGTTTTCCTTCTTTGATTCCTTCAAACGCCACTCTTCCTAGTTTCTCGAATTTCTCCTCCACATCCGAGGACAATTCATCAGATTCAAAGTGTTCACGAGTGATATCAGTATCGTGGAATTCTTTAGTGTGTCTAAAATAAAACAATTTCACTGCAATCTTGTATATCTTGGTTAATTTGGAAGGGAGCGTAACAACAGCGGAACTTTCGAACTGCAATATTTGGAACAGACTTGAGCATATGATGAAGCTGTTCACAGGGACATAACAGAGCGAAAGTAAGTTCATGTTGCTGTTGATGTGTCGCCATAGTGTTTCGCCTGCTTGCTTGTCGTCTCCCGTAAATTTGTAGACATATTCTTCAATTTGCTCGGTTGAAAACCCCAAAATCTCGCAGATTTTGTCGAATGGAAGGCGTCTGATGCTCGGCAAAGCCGTAGGTCTCGTCGTGGTCACAATTGAGGCATCTTTGAGGAGTTTTCCGTGCACAAGACAGTGATAGAGGATTCGGAGCGGCATTTGCTGTTCTACGCTGGGACGAGGAGGAGGCGCCTGAACGATCTTAGCATCATGTTTGAATTCATCGAATCCGTCAAAAAGTATGAGGACGCGTTTAGGGTGTTGCAGGATGTATTTCCAGACTTTATCATCCAGGTGGTCTGGGGGAAAATGCTCTGACTGAATCAATAGTTCCTTGAGGTTCAGGACGTCGGTCGAGTTGAATCTTCTGAATTTTACGAAAAAGGCAGCATCAAAGTGCGTTTCAGCATTAGATGTCGCTATAAAAACTTCATCAAATGCCCAGTCTCTGAGAAGTTTAATACAACATAATGTTTTGCCGATTCCGGGACGACCAACAACCAAAACTTTCTTACTTTTATCCGTTAGGAGGTCTTCTAAGCCTTTGGGTTGTGATTCTCCCTTGCGCGACCTTGGGTAAACTTTGAGTTGCTCCTGTCTGTCTTCAGTAAAGTCATACGTATCTCTATCATTAATAACCGTAAGATTTGTGTAAATCTGATCCAAAGTCAAATGTTTAACTGCCGTTTGCTCGCCTGGGTTTCCTAAAAAAGGTGATTGGAGCTCAGAAAGGTTTTGGGTGTCCTCTTGAATTATTTCCTTTGTTTTCGCAATGAATCGTTGAAGATTTGAGTTTTGGAGCTGTTCTGGTTCTCTTTGCGTCAGAGGAACATTATCATGTCCGCACCTTCTATCTGGCTTTTGAGGTTCTTGATGCGACTCGATTTCATCCCGTGGTTGTAGTGGGAAAACGTCATCTTGACTTTGAGGTTCTTGGTGGGACTCAATTTGGGTCGCACGGTGTTCTCGCTCTCTTTGCAGTGGAACAACATCATCCTGTCTTTGAGGTTCTGAGTGTAACTCGACTTCGGTTGGACGGTGTTCTCGCTCGTATGGTTGTGGTTGAACGACATCATCTTCCCTCTGAGGTCTTAGGTGCAACTTGCCTCGGGTCGAACGGTTTTCATGCACTCGTAACTGTTCTATTCTTCCTTCTTGCCTTTGAGGTTCCTGATGAGATTTTCCATGGTTGGGATTTAAATGTGTTTCAAGAAACTTTGAGTTTTTCATGAACTTCTTTTCTATGCATGCCCGTGACAAAATGTAGATGGTTTCAATAAGAATGCCAGCGACAAAAATTCCATTCACTACAAGAATAGCGTTCATCCAGAAGGTTTTCTTTTCCGATCGTTGATTGCTACATTCGTAAAAAGCAGAGTTTTGGGTGGCGTCCGATGAATTCCTTGGCTGATTGGTTCTGGAGGGTAAATAACAGTCAAACGTATAGGAAAACTTGAGAGGATAAAGCAACTGAGTTTGAAGGATCATGAAAAGAACTCCTAAAACAAGTCTCGTAGATAGTTGGCAACAGTAAGCGATGAAAAGCTGTTTTCCCTTTGATTTTTTATTCTCTTGGTCGCCCGACTGCCTCTCAGGGTCACCGTTGCCAGTGCTTGACGACAGTTCATTGACTGTATTTTTCACTATTTGGGAGTACACAGCATATACAGCAGCAATAAGGAAGAAATTGATGATCACGAAGCCATAGACGGGAACACCGTATTTGTTGTACTGCTTCATGTATTGCCGGAAACATTTTCCACGGACGAGATCAATGTTTTCAGTCTTCGCTCCACCGCAACGGAAATCAAACCTGGGTTCGGTGTTTTCCACTTCAGTAAAAATGCCGAGGAAGGTTGCACCCATCACGAACCAAATTGACACGATTGCGAAGTGGCTATATTTGTTGAATGCTTTTGGCACAAGTAATTCCTTGAGAGTATCCATCGTTTCAATACTGTTTGTATTTTCGATTAGATGAAAATCGCTCTATACCTTAGGTTGAGGACTTCTGGTTACTCGATTGTTCAGGTTTAAATAAAAGTTTATGAACAAAACTACAATTTCACCTTTTGGCAAACTTACGGCTGCCAATATTTTGTTTTCGCACGCCATTATTTTCTCGACCACACAGGAAGCTGGTATTGGAAACTGAAATAGAAAAATGAAATGGACAGATGTTTTGGTTATGTCAAATTTTCTCTCTCTAATGAATAAGATGTTCTGAACTGATTTCGTTGAAAGACGCGTCAAGGAAACAATTAAGTACAGCGAGAAATTTGGCTGAGACTTCTTATGTCACCACAGAAAGAAATAAATTCCTCTCAAATGGGCACGTTATTTACGTGTAAGTTCGTGACGCGATAAACGAAAATGCATTTTTACCCGATGGATGTGGAGACTTGCATCAGCAAATTTCTCAGTGTTGTCCGTGTTAATTTGAGATCAATTTCTTTCAGAAATTTTTGGGAAACGTGTCAGTAAAGTTTTTCAAAGCTCGCATTCAATCCTCTCTAGTCACTAAGCTTCGTTTCTTTGCGCTTTTAAGTTATTCTGACCGTAAAAATAGAGATGACTTTTCATTCGAATGAAAACGAGAAAAAAAAGATGGCCAGAGGCATCATCTCTCAAATCAAAGCAGAAAAAAGTTGACTGACGCGCTTTCGCGGAACTCGCAATTTTTGAGTTTTTCACCCCGCTCAACCAGCTCGATTTGATTGCACTGATTTCCACCCTGAAGTTAATTCCAGTTACCCGACTTTACAGATTATATTATGTGCCATAAATACAAAGTGACTTGTTTTTCAATCAGGAGATTCGTAGACGAATATTGGCCAAAGTATTTCAAATCCTTGAGACAGTTCGTCAAGTGTTCCCAAAAGGAGTAGAAGCGACTTAAGCACTCATGAAAGAATCTGTTATCGGCAAATACTGTTTCTTGTATTTAAACTGAAGCAAGATACATGCATTTGGTATTAAATAATAGAAGTTTTACCGACAACTTACGTGGATTTAAATATTCAAATATTTATCTATCGGGTCCATTTAAGGGCTAACCGGTTTATTTTTTTAGAACAACAGTGCTTCAATAAACGATAAAATTTATTTCGAATATTTCAATGAATCAATTTTTAGCAAAAATTTGTTTTCTGCAAAATCACCGAAGAAGTGTGCGTTGGTCGGAGGAAACTTTTCGGGGTATCAGAAACATCCTTTTTGTCAGAACTTTAAGTTTGAAGCCCAGCTCGAGCGCTAGCGGCCGTCCAGTTTTACGCTCCAAAGTTAAGTCCAACGAATTTTCTCTCTATGGAGGCCACGTCTCTCCATAAACTGTAAAAACGAGTGATAGAGCCATGTGTTTAGACTGTAGTGATTGTTTATTCATAGTATACCACGTCTCAGTTTCATTTCTTAGAGAGGAATATTTTTATGACTTGACGGCTGTTATTGATCCACTTTATTGCCGATTGTTGGTATAAAAAACTGAAGTTTTGACCATTAACTGACGATTAACCATATTGAGATCACCATGTAGCGTTGCCAAAAAGCTGTTTCATTCCGTTAACAAGAAGAACAAGGTATACATTTGGTTATAACGTTCTCATTCGGGAAATAAATACAAGGATAATCTTCAGTTATGGAAATCCCTTAAAGATTGTCTAATAGAGGAGCGTATGACGGCTGGGTTTAAATGCATGATTTTAGTTTCGTACAGAAGTGTGTTTCACGATAAGGCTCACTGATAAATAACGGTTTGCAGGTATCATACGACTCAAAAGAGAAAACATGTAGTATTACAGACTCTTTGGAAAAATAGGAGTCGAGCGATTGTCATGTTGAAAAGCTTGAATACCTCGGGTTCATTGAAAAGCCCTGGCTTGCACGAAGTTTTTTAAGTTTTTAATTTCTTTCTGTAGTGACGAAGAAGTCTCAGCCAAAGTTCTCGCCATACTTAATTGTTTCTTTGACGCGTCTTTCAACGAAATTTCATAGCATCTTATTCATTAGGAGGGAAAATTTGACATAACCTAAACAAAACATATCTGTCCATTTCATTTTTCTGCTTCAGTTTCCAATATCAGCCTCCTGTGTATTCGAGAAAATGATGGTGTACAAAAACAAAAGATTGGCAGCCAATATTTAAATTTGTAATCTCATTCAGAAACTTTAATTTAACCTGAAACATCGAGTAACCGTAAGTCCACATCCTTAGTTATTGAGCGATTTTCATCTAATCGAAAATAAGAACAGTTTTGAAACGATGGATACTCTCAAGGAATTGCTTGCGCCAAAAGCATTCAACAAAATTAGTTTCGTTGCAGTTTTAATTTGGTTCGTATCTATGTCACCACTATTTATAGTCATAGACAAAGCTAAAACTTGCGAAAGCCTCTTCAAAGAATTACAAGGCCATCATTATTACATTATTTTCTGTCATAAAAATCGAACGAATTGCGAGATCTGTTACTCCAATGTGTATGGAAAAGCTCGCGAAACTGTACAGATTTGTTTCTGTTGGTCTCTGGTAACCATCGTTACAACTTTTCTAATGTAGCACAAACTAACTTTCATGTGGATCTCAAATACACACGAAGGATTTTTTTAAAGAAATTACACCTGAAAAATTTTATTTCTGTGATGAATTTGCTGAGATCGATGGTTTCGACGTAAGAATTCTGGTAGCTTCGAATTCAAAACATACCCGGTCTTGTATGTAATATCATGTTAACTCAACGTTTACATTAGAGAATATAAACATTCTTGTGACACAAATATCAAATATCAGTTAAGTACAATCGAAACCGTAATCAAATTTTCGTTGTGTAGGGAGCTTCGCAGATAACAGTTGCACACCCTTGACCGCAGTCACGTGGTTATGCCTATCCATCGTTGTGGCAGAACATCGGAGCGCGGAATCCGAAGGTCTGAGGTTCGATCCTTCATGGGGACTCAGGATTTTTTCTTTGTCCCACGTTCGTGCCAAGACGATAAACATCTTCCTCTATATCATTTAATGTAACTTAGTCCATGGTATTCTAATAAAGCAGTTGTGTAGAGCACCTGGTCTGATTCACGCATTACTCTATAGTAGTATATCGATCCCTAATACACAACAGATGCTGCTTTATGCTTCTGGATTAAAACAGGTTAACTGCCTGTAGTAGGTGTAAACAAGAGAGACCAATTTCAAGTCACCATTGTTTTAATCCTTTACACCCTAACATCAGTATGCATATTCTCCATACTGTTCTCTCTACATTTACTAAGGAGCTGACAAGGAGAATTTGTTTAACAATCAAGAGCTTCTTTAAATGGTGATCATTTCCTTTATTCTCATTACCTTAATGTTCGATTCAGGAGTGACATTGTGAGGAGAAATTAGATCCTAGTCAATCTTCGAGATAAGAGGCTAAGTTTTTGCATCTGGGCCCGTTTCTCGAAGGTCCCGGTAACTTAACGGGCCTCTGAAGCTGTTCTCTCTTCATTAAAGATTGGAGTTTTAGCTACCGAGACTTTCGAGAGACCAGACCCTAGATTGGTAAGGATAACTAACGAGCAGGCCGTAATTAATAGCAGGTAATTTAGTGTTAACAACTGGGTTGAAAACGTAAATTAGCCACCGTAAAGGGTAAAAAAGCTGACGTTTCGAGCGTTAGCCCTTCGTCAATCGCTCTGACGAAGGGCTAACGCTCGAAACGTCAGCTTTTTTACCCTTTACGGTGGCTAATTTACGTTTTCAACCAAGTTGTTAACACTAAATTACCTGCTATACTCTCCCACCGACGCAGCACCACAGTTTCTTTAGAAACTTACCCCTTTATTCATTCGTAATTAATAGCATCTCGACACTAGCGTTTGTTTGCATGCGAGAAAGTCTGAGTCCTTGAGTAACGCGACCTGCAGGTCCTGCGGCGCTAGTAGCGTGATTTTTATCGAGAGAACAGGAACGTCAGTCGGTTAAGCTCTAATTAAAAAAGAGGAAGGAACTTTACTAGGAAGCTGGGTGACAAATTGGGAAGTCATTACAGTATACATGCATTCTTCCGAAAGCCAGCGTTCTTCTAGTACTGTACATGCCTTTCCACCAGCCTCATGGAACAAATACGAAAGGAAATACTTACTTGAACTGCTTGAATAACAGTAGAGACTGTAAAGTAAACACAAAATAAAAAGATATGTGTCTTTTAAGGATGGCAAAAAACACAGATTAATTGGTCATCTAAAATAATGCATAACATGAGAACACCATCAAGAGCTGTAAGAGTTTTATTAGTTACCTCTTTGGGGAAATATTTCAACAGAAATATGAAACCAACTTAAGTAGAACCTGGTCCCAGTATCCTGAGGAACATAAATAAGGAACCTCCATCAGGGCTTTGTACTAGCTCCATAAAAGGTGTGTGAAGTGTAGCTTTGTCTGATGTACAGATCAAGCCCATGACTGTTACTGATATCCCCACAGCAGTTCCATTGACTGAAGCCATCAGAAGTTAAGGGAATTCTGAAGTGTTGCACAACATTCTTTTCATCATTAAAGGGAACATTTTTTTGAAAAAAACAAAAACAATTTTTACTTACATTTAATTATACCCTATGGCCAGAAGAAAGGTATATAATCAATTTCTATTCAATAATGTTCTATAGTGCTTTAAATTTTAATTTCCTGGAGACTCTTTGGAGAATTTGAATGATTTTCTTGAAAAAGAAAAATGCAGTGTAGCAGCTTCAAAACTGACCAAATGTTAACTTGTTACCCCCTGTCTCTTAAGTAGACATACAAGCAGGTTCTCATAAGCCCTGTGGCACAACTAACAACTTTAGCAGCTTCACTTCTCATGGTACTAGAACCAATGAGAGCATGCAGGCTTACAAGTTCCCATTGTGGAAAATGAAAAATGTAAAACATGTTTTTGGCATTTCAATTACTTAAAATGTTTTCTAAAATAATTTTAAATGTAACATAAATTGACGAAAAGAGACAATTCATGGCTTCCTCAAAACTCTACATATTAATATGTTCATGTTCAGCCTTCCATTGCTGTAAATGAACAATGTTCCACCTTGTATAGTCATGTCTCATTATTCCTCCAAGACCTCCATTTCCCACTCAACTGTTGTGACATCAAAAGTAAGCAAGAACATAGTTGGTCCAACTTCCTCAATATTCTTTTCAATTCTTAATTCAGGTTCCCTATAATGGCCCTGAAAGCTAAGTGTAAGGCTTATGGGCATTGGATTCTCCTTTGACAGGACTACTTGCCTTGGGAACTTGACCTCAAAGGGCTCCTTCATCAACTCTATATCTTTTTTTAGAGGAGGAATCTCTACTTTCACTTGTTTTAAAAATGAGTAGGGTGTTTTTGTGGCTGGATCCAGTCCCTGAATCAACAGTGAGTCATTCCTGACATCAACTTGGAAGCATCGTTTGAGCTGAAACTGTGGCACTTCAAGGCCAAATTCTTTCAAAAGTTTGAGTAAAACAATGTCAATGGTAGCGTGAACTTCCAAAGCACATCTTTTGTTGAAAGGTGTTTTCTGGAGGTTCACAATCACCACTTTAGCTCCTCTTTTGATCATGTCCCCTGGTATGTCCGCAGCCGGGTAAACCCTAAGGCTTGAACCCAGAACTATGCACAGATCTGCAAGCTTTGCATTTTCAAATGCACTGTCTAGTTCATCCTCTGGCAGATCTTCATTAAAGTTTATTATGGAGTCCACCAGGGGGCCACGGCATTTGGGGTCATCACAGGTATGGCCTGTCAAATGGTCATGTACAGCTTTGGCTGTGCGGGTTCTATAGTCACGCATAAACTTTGACCCACACTTTAAACAATGTTCCATGTTTGTATTACCATGCAACTCAGCAAGGCACTTGGGATCAAGGCCTGAGCGTCTGTGCAGGCCATCAGTATTTTGGCTGACCACAAACTTTACTAGGCCTTCCCTCACAAGCTTAACTATTGCCATATGTGATGGTGATGGCACAGCTTTTAACACATTTTGTACTTTTTTTTGCTGGGAGGGTAACTTGATGCCATGAGCCTTGCGCTCCCACACCCCAGGGCCAGTGGTTAGAACTGTGTTCACACCACTCCTAAAATCAGGAATACCAGTGCTTGTGCTGATACCAGCTCCTGTGAAGACAATACAGTATCGACTCTCACGAATCCATTGAGCCAGAACCTGAATCTTTTCTGACAGCACATCCTCTTCATCAAAATACTCCTTCTTCTCAAACTCACTTGATATTGTATTTGATCTTGGTTTGGGAGCAGCAGACCCATAAGATGGTTTCAAGCCTGATGC